>NC_090836.1:55289412-55592442 GCF_028021215.1 Eschrichtius robustus | reverse complement strand
GGTGCTGAATATGAAAACCCAGTCGCCAAGAGCCAGTCATGCAAATATAAATTATAAAGACCAAATCTATTTCATTAAATATATTAAAATGCAGTCAACATTCCCATTTATCTTTGTAAATGATGAACAGCAATAGTGTGGATAATCTAAAGCTGTAGATAATCCCCGAAGTCTTTATATTGACTTTAGATTTGTTTGTAAGATTTTATGGTCAGCAAGGTTTAGTTCAAGCAAAATTGAAATTACAGTGCTTTGCATCCCCAGAACAGACACTTAGCCAACAAGGACAGGTGGCCCAGAATTAGAATTTGGTTGTATATAATTGAAAGTTGATTTAATGATTAAATGAAATAAAATTTGTAAACCGCTTTGCAGAGTTCCTTGCATACAGTAGATGCTCATTAATTATTTCTCCCCATATCTTTTCCCTAATAGAACAGAAAGATCATGTTCTTAACCAGTTTCTTCAAGTGGCTTGTTGGGTCATGGAAATAAGAAAACATTTGGTTTGAACTCAATTTTTTACATTTAATTAAAACTGTACTTCAACACTTTCAGCTATTTGTATGCACTGTTCCTAGCTGATTAGAATAAACTGAAATTCCCCTGATAGCAAGAATATGACATTTAATTAAATCAGCAGCGTACCAAAACATTTTGTTCAGCTGTAGGTTTATGTTGTTTTTTTAGCAGATCCAAGTTCTTACTGTACTTTATGTCCCAACTGGCTGTGTGCAGTTTTGTGAATTTAACTGTGTACTTTTCCTAATCATGTCCATTCCTTTGAGGATTCAGAATTTCTGATAATTAAAAAATAATTATAATTAGTGCTTAATTAAAATTACTTCCTATTTCTGTCAATGACAAGAAACGTTCTTTTCAAAGATACCTTTAAATTCTGTCTGTTTCTTGTTGACAGCTTGATGTAATAAGCCCTTCAGGATCTAGTAACAATGTAAAAAATGTGTCATTGATAATGAACACAGCCTTAGACAATTAGACATCACTGTACAAATTCAAGACAAGGAGCTAAGACCATCAAATTCTATAGATTGCCAACTCTTGTCTCCATGAATAAAAATATCCTTGTATCCATAATGATAAAATATTTTTTAAAATCTAGCAAGAGTATACTGTATAATCAGAATTACTCACTAGTTTCTTGAAAAAACAGTCTTAAAGGGTAGTTTAGTTACTATTCATATAACTTATCCCCTCGTGTATAATGTAATTAGAGATAGCAACTTGGCAATGCAATTTCATTTTGTGAAATGAGAGCAATAACCAGGCAAACACAACCTAAGCATGATAGTATCAAGTAAAATTAAGTAGATCTTTATTAGTCAGTAATAATATTTTGAATGTACTTCGAATTTCTTTTTCTCTCCAGGTGTCATTCAGGTTGCTGATGTCTTTGTTTAATTGCTATACATCATGTCAGAAAATCAATTTGCATCAGCTTAACGTATTAATGATAATCTGAGAGTAATACTTTTCCTTCTTGTGCTAGCTGCAAAAGTAAATATAAAGACAATAATTATTTCATAATTTTTATAAAAATCATATTATTTTTGCATTATACAAAGGGAAAACAGTTCTATTTATCATATGAAGATTGTCTCTCTTGTTATATAAAATTTTAACAATGTGAGTATTATGCTCTGTCTAAAAACTGGCTACACAGGAGCAAAGGAAGTATCTCTGATTTTGATTCCACCTGGACCTATATAAGTCATTTATGCACATGACTATTTTATGGTATTTGTATGTCATTCCAATTATTTTTTGTAACATTTTCTTTAAAAACAGATTTTTTTGCTGTTTTATTACTCAACAAGAATTATTTGCAACAAGGGATCTGTAGTATTTTATGCCTATCAAAAAATCCAGAGATGTTATTATGATGTAAGACTTATATTTCCCTCTCTCTTTCCTGCATTCAGCTGTTCAAGGATCGAGTGTTATTTTCCGAACGGTGGAGGTCACGTTACATAAAGAAGGCAATACCTTTGGTTTTGTAATACGAGGTAGGTGGCGGTTAGAAAATAGAACTAACAGATATTCTTGGAGAATTTGTCAGTGAAATACTGGGAGTGAACTAGAAAGTCATCCTAAAAAAAACTGATGTCTTCTGTGCCTAAAGTCACATTATAATATTTGCACCCATTTTTCTTTAAAGAAATAAAGCAGTAATTGGGAATCCAAGTGGAATCCAAATGATCTAGCTAATTTATTCCAGTTTGTTAATACAGAACAAGAAGCCATTATTTGTAAACCTTGTGAACTCACAGTCATCCTACTGATTTGCCACTTGTCAACATGTCTTTTGTCTTCCCTTTTATACTTTTCTATATCACTGAGTCAAAAATGTTGATGAATATGGATGATTTGATATAATGCACTAGGATTAAGTAACTGTGTTTAAATTGTTTTCTCCTAAAATACATATTGTTACTGTAGCTTCCACCTGATGTGCATCAGCTCAGTTCATCTTATTTTGGAATGATATGAATAATAAAAATGTCAGGTGACTCCAACTTGTCTACAAAACCATTAATTCTGAGCTGTAATTCTGGCTTTTATTATTTTAGTTTTCTTATTAGTAATTTCATCCCTTAAAGATTACACATACAAGGGACTTGCCTGGTGGTGCAGTGGTTAAGAATCCACCTGCCAATGCAGGGGACATGGATTCGAGCCCTGATCCAGGAAAATCCCACATCCCGCGGAGCAGCTAAGCCCGCGAGCCACGACTACTGAGGCTGCGTGCCACAACTACTGAAGACCGCACACCCTAGAGCCCGTACTCTGCAACAAGAGAAGCCACCCCAATGAGAAGCCTGCGCACCGCAACAAAGAGTAGCCCCTGCTCGCCACAACTAGAGAAAGCCCACGCATAGCAACGAAGACCCAACACAGCCAAAAATAAATAAAGAAATTTATTAAAAAAAGACTACACATACATTAATAACTCATAATTCGTAGTATGACAGTGAGGTTCAATAGGGAACTAGGTAAGCATCAGGAATTTTTTAACATTTCTTGATTTTTTAATTTGTTTTTACCTATTACATTTTGTACTTCACCAGAGTCAAAATTCTATCAAAATTATTAAGACATTAATTAAAATTAACTAAGCATCTTAATAAATGTACATGCATCAAGGAATAAAACAGATGTGTTCACTTACACAGACTTGCCTTAATGACTGAGCTTTGGGCATTAGGTTCAATTCTGTGTGAATCATTTAGAAAATCAATCAATCAAATATTCATTAAGGGCATGTCAACATGTCAGCATCAGGCAGAGTACTATGGAGTCATGAGACAGGACCCCTATCTACAGGAGATTACAGTCCAGTGAATTTAAGACGTAAGTTGATAAAGTGCCCAAATGAATATTAGAGAAAACAGGCAACTAGGAACCCATGAAGTGGTTTAGACCAGTAGTTATTACACTTTTCTAACCAAGTCCTACATTTAGGTGGAACAACAGACCCCAAGATCATTTACCTTAACCATTTTCAAATTTCTGTGCAAAAAAACTAGATGAATATAATGAAAAGTCAGTGTACAAGTAATTTTAGCTTGGAGGGTGGTATATACAAATCTGGTTTTGAAATATAAATATGAAAGAGAGGCACACTTGAATCGCATGCCTACAAGCCTGATTATTGAAATGCTGCAGTAAAAAATACTGCTGGTGCAGATATTCATCACTAGCTGCTGTATGGTTAATCAATAAAAAATCAAATTGCTAATGAAAGAGCTAAACCAGCAGTAATTTATCACTTAAGAACTAAAAAGAATAGAAGCAATTGCAATCTACAACCACCTCAAGACAACTGATGATATGATGCTAACAAATGTCCCTCCCACAATTTGCAGGAATTTCAAATATCCATGTGTGCATGCCTAGTAAGAATTTTTTAATATGAGCCTAGATTCCTACCTAGTACATGGTAGGCACTTAATAAATGGAAGAATGAATGAATGAGGGCTAGATTTGTGTGGACATCAGACTTCTTGGCATTATACTGGTTTTAAAACCTTAGTAATAATAAGCCAACTTTGGTTTATGAGTACCAAATTTTTGTAGGTTTTAATAACTCCCTTAGTATGTCAGTTGAACATAAAAATGTGTCAAATTTTACATAATTTTTAATGAGAATAAATAAAGAACTTATATTTTCAAATCAATTTGAGGCCCATCTGGAGGGTCTTCTTGCTCAAAAGGTGGCCATTGCCCATCCCATAAGAGTTACTGGTTAATCGCAAACAGTGTTGCAGAATGAGAAAGTACTGTGGATAAATGCTATCATGGCAGGTAAAACATTATGGCATAGATGGGATTTGAGCTTAACTTAGATCAATGGGGAATACCAGGACATTCAGGGAGGAGAGAGGGAAAGTTATTGCAGATGAAGCATATTCATTTAGTGCTGGAGAATTTCTTCTTACCCAATTAGGATGGGTCTTTTAACAAAAAACCAGGCTTTTAGCTGATGACTGGAATTACGTTTCTAATGCTATATGTCACAGATCCAAACACCTTCACTGCCCAAACAATAGAACCTTGTACCCATAAAATGAAAAATGATGTTCTGGCCTAAATCATGGAGAGTTAAATTTCTGTAAATTCCTTTGCCACCAAGCGAGAAGATGATTTAGGTTAACAGGAAAAATCAGTGAACTTATTTATAAAACAGAAAGAGAGTCACAGATGTAGAAAACAAACTTATGGTTACTGGGGGGGAAGGGAGGGAGGGATAAGTTGGGAGATTGACATATACACACTACTATATATAAAATGGATAACTAATAAGGACCTACTGTAGAGCACAGGGAACTCTACTTAATACTCTGTAGTGACCTATTTGGAAAGAGTATCTAAAAAGGAGTGGAGATACTTTGCTATAGAGCACAAACTAACACAACATTGTAAATCAACTATACTCCAATAAAAAAAATTTTTAAATAGATGAAAAAAATTGTGATAAATTTTTTTAAAAAAAGGAAAAATCACTCTGCCACTAATTTGCTTTTCACTTTGGATGAGGAAATTTCTCTAGTCATTCTCAACTATAAAATTGTAGGTATGTGTACTCATTTAACATATGGAGCCCAATATTCAGATTTGGTCTGCATTGTGTCCCTGTCATTGATATTTTTCTAATAGCATGCCAGGTGGGTCATGTTAATGGGCAACCAGGATTGAAAATACCACTGGTCTCTGAGGGGTCTTTACTATGCTTTACAGCTCCAAACATCTAGAACGTAAGTAAAGCACAAACTAAACTTGGCTCATTATTTCAAATAATGACAAAATGTCACATACCAATAAATTTAGAGTTATCTCTCTCACACTTTAACATGTATTCACTGTTACATACTTGTATTTGGACCTCCAAATCAAAATAGTGGAAAGGTTTCTTGCTGTCTTCAGCCTCTTTCCTCTTTCCTCTTCTAAATCAATACCCCTCAGGGGATACCCCTATCTTTTTATGATCACCTTGCAAAGCAGAAGTTACATAATGCTATTTATATAAATATGGTTAAGCATGTGCTGTAACTTACCATCAGGATTTTCATTAAGAAAATATTTTCTGAAAAAATTCTGAATTTTCTTTTTTAATTAAGGAAAAATTTTAAAAGAAGCCATAAAATTGATTGAAAGAAATAAATACTGAAATAGAACTTTTACCAATCAACCAGACTGAATAAATCTCTTGTAATAGCAATGAACATAAAGGAAGCATTTGCTTTCATCAAAAACAGTGAATGCCTTTTAAATTTTCTCTTAGGTTAGGTTCTTTAAGCTGACCTCTTTACCATTGCCAAATTTGGGAAATGGCACTCTGTTCTACGAGACAAACATTAAATGATACATGATGGTGAGAGGGTACACAGCAGAAGCAAGAAGAACTACAATCCTGCAGCCTATGGAATGAAAACCACATTCACAGAAAGATAGACAAAATGAAAAGTCAGAGGGCTATGTACCAGATGAAAAAACAAGATAAAACCCCAGGAAAACAATGAAATGAAATGGAGATAGGCAACCTTCCAGAAAAAGAATTCAGAACAATGATAGTGAAGAGATCCAGGACCTCGGAAAAAGAATGGAGGCAGAGATCAAGAAGATGCAAGAAATGTTTAACAAAGACCTAGAAGAATTAAAGAAAAAACACCTAGAAGAATTAAAGAACAAACAAACAGATATGGATAATACAATAACTGAAATGAAAAATACACTAGAAGGAATCAATAGCAGAATAACTGATGCAGAAGAACAGATAAGTGACCTGGAAGACAGAATGGTGGAATTCACTGCCGCTCAACAGAATAAAGAAAAAAAGAATGAAAAGAAATGAAGACAGGCTAAGAGACCTCTGGGACAACATTAAATGCACCAACATTCGTATTATAGGGGTCCCAGAAGGAGAAGAGAGAGAGAAAGGACCTGAGAAAATATTTGAAGAGATTATAGTCGAAAACTTCCCTAACATGGGAAAAGAAATAGCCACCCAAGTCCAGGGAGCACAGAGAGTCCCAGGCAAGATAAATCCAAGGCGAAGCATGCCGAGACGCACAGTAGTCAAATTGACAAAAATTAAAGACAAACAAAAGTTATTAAAATCAACAAGTGAAAAACGACAAATAACATACAACAGAACTCCCATAAGGTTAACAGCTGATTTCTCAGCAGAAACTCTACAAGCTAGGAGGGAGTGGCACGATATATTTAGAGTGAGGAAAGGGAAGAACCTACAACCAAGATTACTCTAGCCAGCAAGGATCTCATTCAGATTCTATGAAGAAATCAAAAGCTTTACAGACAAGCAAAAGCTAAGAGAATTCAGCACCACCAAACCAGCTCTACAACAAACGCTGAAGGAACTTCTCTAAGTGGGAAACACAAGAGAAGAAAAGAACCTACAAAAACAAACCCATAACAATTAAGATAATGGTAATAGGAACATACATATTGATAATTACCTTAAAAGTGAATTATTAAATGCTCCAACCAAAAGACACAGGCTCGCTGAATGGATACAAAAACAAGACCTACTGTATATATGTTGTCTACAAGAGACCCACTTCAGACCTAGGGACACATACAGACTGAAAGTGAGGGGATGGAAAAAGATATTCCATACAAATTGAAATCAAACAAAGCTGGAGTATCAGTACTCATATCAGATAAAATAGACTTTAAAATAAAGAATGTTACAAGAGACAAGGAAGGAAACTACATAATGATGAAGGGATCAATCCAAGAAGAAGATATAACAATTATAAATAAATATGCACCCAACATAGGAACACCTCAATACATAAGGCAACTGCTAACAGCTATAAAAGAGGAAATCGACAGTCACACAGTGATAGTGGGGGACTTTAACACCTCACTTACACCGATGGACAGATCATCCAGACAGAGAATTAATAAGGAAACACAAGCTTTAAATGACACAACAGACCAGATAGATCTAATTGATATTTATAGGACATTCAATCCGAAAACAGCAGTTTACACTTTCCTCTCAAGTGCACACAGAACGTTCTCCAGGATAGATCACATCTTGGGTCACAAATCAAGCCTCGGTAAATTTAAGAAAATTGAAGTCATATCAAGCATCTTTTCTGACCACAACGCTATGAGATAAGAAATAAATTACAGGGAAAAAGACGTAAAAAACACAAACACATGGAGATAAACAATATGTTACTAAATAACCAAGAGATCACTGAAGAAATCAAAGAGGAAATCAAAAAATACAAATGAGAGACAAATGAATATGGAAACATGATAATCCAAAACCGATGGTATGCAGCAAAAGCAGTTCTAAGAGGGAAGTTTGTAGCAATAAAATCCTACCTCAAGAAACAAGAAACATCTCAAATAAACAATGTAGCCTTACACCTAAAGGAACTAGAGAAAGAAGAACAAACAAAACCCAAAGTTAGTAGAAGGAAAGAAATCATAAAGATGAGAGCAGAAATAAATGAAATAGAAGCAAAGATCAATAAAACTAAAAGCTGGTTCTATGAGAAGATCAACAAAACTGATAAACCTTTAGCCAGGCTCATCAAGAAAAGAGGGAGAGGACTCCAATCAATAAAATTAGAAATGAAAAAGGAGAAGTTACAATGGACACTGCAGAAATACAAAGCATCATGAGACGACTACAAGCAATTCTATGCCAATGAAATGGACAAACTGGAAGAAATGGACAAATTCTTAGAAAGGTATAACCTTCCTAGACTGAACCAGGAAGGAATAGAAAATATGAACAGACCGATCACAAGTAATGAAATTGAAACTGTAATTCAAAATCTTCCAACAGCTTCCCTGGTGGTAGAGGGATTAAGAATCAGCCTTCCAATGCAGGAGACAAGGGTTCGAGCCCTGGTTTGGGAAGATCCCACATGCCACAGAGCAACTAAGCCAATACGCCACAACTACTGAGCCTGCATTCTGAAGCCCATGAGCCACAACTACTGAGCCCACATGCCACAACTACTGACGCCCGTGCGCCTAGAGCCCGTGCTCTGCAACAAGAGATGCCACCGCAATGAGAAGCCTGTGCACCACGACGAAGAGTAGCCCCCACTCATTGCAAGTAGAGAAAGTCCGCACACAGCAACAAAGATCCAGTGCAGCCAAAAATAATTAATTAGTTAATTAAATGAATAAATTTTTTAAAAAAATCTTCCAACCAACAAAAGTCCACTACCAGATGCTTTCACAGGTGAATTCTATCACACATTTAGAAAAGAGCTAACACCCATCCTTCGCAAACTCTTCCGAAAAATTGCAGAGGAAGAAACACTCCCAAACTCATTCTACAATGCCACCATCACCCAGATTCCAAAACCATACAAAGATACTACAAAAAAAAAGAAAATTACAGACGAATATCACTGATGATTATAGATGCAAAAATCCTCAACAAAGTACCAACAAACAGAATCCAACAACATATTAAAAGGATCATACACCGTGATCAAGCGGGATTTATCCCAGGGATGCAAGGATTCTTCATATACACAAATCAATCAATGTGAAATATCATATTAACAAATTGAAGAACAAAAACGACATGATCATCTCAATAGATGCAGGAAAAGCTTTTGACAAAATTCAACACCCATTTATGATAAAAATTCTCCAGAAAATGGGCACAGAGGGAACCTACCTCAACATAATAAAGACCATATACAACAAACCCACAGCAAACATCATTCTCAATGTTGAAAAACTGAAACCATTTCCACTAAGATCAGGAACACGACAAGGATGTCCACTCTCGCCACTATTATTCAACATAGTTTTGGAAGTCCTAGCCATGGCAATCGGAGAAGAAAAAGAAATAAAAGGAATACAGATTTGGAAAAGAAGAAGTAAAACTGTCACTGTTTGCAGATGACATGATACTATACATAGATAATCCTAAAGATGCCATCAGAAAGCTACTAGAGCTAATCAATGAATTTGGTAAAGTAGCAGGACACAAAATTAATGCACAGAAATCTCTTGCATTCCTATACACTAACAATGAAAGATCAGAAAGAGAAATTAAGGAAACAATCCCATTCACCATTGCAACAAAAAGAATAAAATACCTAGGAATAAACCTACCTAAGGAGGTAAAAGACCTGTATTCAGAAAACTATAAGATGCTGATGAAAGAAATCAAAGATGACACAAACAGATGGGGAGATATACCATGTTCTTACACTGGAAGAATCAACATTGTGAAAATGACTATAGTACCCAAAGCAATCTACAGATTCAATGCAATCCCTGTCAAATTACCAATGGCATTTTTTATAGAACTAGAACAAAAAAATCTTAAAATCTGTATGGAGACACAAAAGACCCCAAATAGCCAAAGCAATCTTGAGGGAAAAAAACGGAGCTGGAGGAATCAGACGCCCTGCCTTCAGACTATACTACAAAGCTACAGTAATCAAGACAATATGGTACTGGGACAAAAACAGAAATATAGATCAATGGAACAGGATAGAAAGCCCAGAGATAAACCCACACACCTATGGTGAACTAATCTATGACAAAGGAGGCAAGGATATACAATGGAGAAAAGACAGTCTCTTCAATAAGTGGTGCTGGGAAAACTGGACAGCTACATGTAAAAGAATGAAATTAGAACCCTCCCTAACACCATGCACAAATATAAACTCAAAATGAATTAAAGACCTAAATGTAAGGCCAGATACTATAAAACTCCTAGAGGAAAACATAGGCAGAACACTGTATGACATTAATCATAGCAAGATCCTTTTTGACCCACCTCCTAGAGAAATGGAAATAAAAACAAAAATAAACAAATGGGACCTAATGAAACTTAAAAGCTTTTGCACAGCAAAGGAAACCATAAATAAGATGAAAAGACACCCCTCACAATGGGAGAAAATATTTGCAAATGAATCAACGGACAAAGGATTAATCTCCAAAATATATAAACAGCTCATGCAGCTCAACATTAAAAAAAAAACAACCCAATCCAAAAATGGGCAGAAGACCTGAATAGACATTTCTCCAAAGAAGACATGCAGATGGCCAAGAGGCACATGAAAAGCTGCTCAACATCACTAATTATTAGAGAAGTGCAAATCAAAACTACAATGAGGTATCACCTCACACCAATTAGAATGGGCATCATCAGAAAATCTACAACAATAAATGCTGGAGAGGGTGTGGAGAAAAGGGAACCCTCTTGTACTGTTGGTGGGAATGTAAATTGATACAGCCACTATGGAGAACAGTATGGAGGTTCCTTTAAAAACTAAAAATAGAACTACCATATGACCCAGCAATCCCACTACTGGGCATATACCCTGAGAAAACCATAATTCAAAAAGAGTCATGTACCAAAATGTTCATTGCAGCTCTATTTACAATAGCCAGGACATGGAAGCAACCTAAGTGTCCATGGACAGATGAATGGATAAAGAAGATATGGTATATATATACAGTGGAATATTACTCAGCCATAAAAAGAAACGAAATTGAGTTATTTGTAGTGAGGTGGATGGACCTAGAGTCTGTCATACAGATGGAAGTAAGTCAGAAAGAGAAAAACAAATACCGTATGCTAACACACATATATGGAATCAAAAAAAAAATGGTCATGGAGAACCTAGGGGCAAGATGGGAATAAAGATGCAGACCTACTAGAGAATGGACTTGAGGACACGGGGAGGGGGAAGGGTAAGCTGGGACAAAGTGAGAGAGTGGTAGTATATATATGGACATATATACACTACCAAATGTAAAAAAGATAGCTAGTGGGAAGCAGTCACATAGCACAGGGAGATCAGCCCGGTGCTTTGTGACCAGCTAGAAGGGTGGGATAAGGAGGGTGGGAGGGAGACGGAAGAGGGAAGTGATACGGGGATATATGTATATGTATAACTGATTCACTTTGTTATAAAGCAGAAACTAACACACCATTGTAAAGCAATTATACTCCAATAAAAACGTTAAAAAAAATGTGGTGGGTACTAAAAATGTAGTGCTTTTAGAATGCACTAATATTTTGAACACCCCGTTTTTAATGGAGGCCACTTCAGCCACTTGAATTTTTCTTTTTTTTAATATTTGGATTTTTTTTTCTTTTCCTTTAGTTTTTGCTTCATGTCAGGTTGTACACTCACCAGTATAACAGCCCAGGTTGATTGACACCAAATACACCCACCTACACTTTGTTTATAACCAGCAGCTGTTCTCATTGGGCTAGTATTTATAATTATTTGATGCTCTTATCACAGTAGTTGTTAAACATTTTATATCTCACCCCGATTACAGTCATATATTTATTGAGAGGAGGAGAAATGTTGACTTTAACAATATATTCTATATAAAATGAATAAGATTTTTAAGTCTTTTACGTGCCAGAAGGAAAACATATGTATTCCTCCATACAACAATAAAATATGTTTCAGTTTCTCAGCTGGCATTTTGTAAGTGAATTTTTTAATGGCAGCAATGAGAGCATTTTTTGATCCGTATTCCTTTTCTTTACTAGGGGGAGCACATGATGATAGAAATAAATCTCGTCCGGTTGTAATAACATGTGTTCGTCCTGGAGGGCCTGCTGACAGGTAAACTTCATCTTTCTGTGTCACTATCCAAATAGATTAAATAAAGCTGGGGACTTTGGCATAGAAGTTGATGAATTAGAAATTTCGTAGTAACAGATAGGTATTAAGTAAATATGTTGGAATGTGAAAACAAAAGAGTTCAGGCTGCAGAATCAGAAGAAAGTTTGACTCCAGATTCAATGCTTGCTACCCTATGTTTTTGGCAAATGACTTAGTTCTAAGCTCAGTTCCCTCCAACTGTAAAACGTAGATGATAATGCATACCTTTCAAGGTTTTTTGTTTTATCAAAGGTTAGAGATTTATGGTGCCTTGCAGGAGCCCTTTCATACTGGAAGGAAATCCAAAAAAGAGGGAATATATGTATATGTATAGCTGATTCACTTTGCTGTACAGTAGAAACTAACACAACATTGTAAAGCAACTGTACTCCAATAAAAATTAATTATATATATTAAAAAAAGGCAGCTGGCCCTTTAACAGCAGGTCCTTGAAATGCATCCTGTCCAATTGGTAATATCCTAACCTGAAAAGACAGGTGGTGGTGTTCTCTGACTCTTACTATTGCCAACGTCCTTATCATGATTATCACCCTTTGATGATGATTATGTATGTCAGAATAGAAGCGACTTTTAGTAAAAGGGAAGGAATATTGTCAGTGTTAGTGTTTAGAGCGTTCTCTTTCTGGCTAATTTGAATATCTGAAAGAAGCTCCTTCAGCTTTCCTACAATAAACCTTGGGGGTCCCAAGTAAACTCACAAGTTAGATGCCTCAAGAGATGCTTATCTTTGTATTAATTTCCCACAGCGAAAGTCTGCTCCATAATGGTAGGGAACACAATGGCTGCCACTAGATATAGTTGAAGGAGAGGCGGAAAATGCACTGATGACCCCTGACTCTGCACTATGTTTCAGCCTAGGATGGATTTTTTAACACTTTTCTTAAGCACTAGAAATAGTAATAATAATAATAAATACTGCTTGTTGAGTGACCACCATGGGCCAGGAACTGTGCTTAGTACTTGGCAGACATTATCTTATTTTATCTTCACAACCACCCACTAAATCAGGTATTTTTATCCAGATTTACAGGTGACAAAACTGAGGCCCAGTATGGTTAAATGACTTGCCAGCTAGGATAGGAATTCAGATTTAGTTTCCTTCAAAGCTCATACTGTTAGCTCAGTATTTTTTTTAAGTCAATGTTTAATATAAAATGAGAAAATATGAAGACACTGGGTTCTCCTCTGCACTAAAGTGTATTTGCCTTTGCAGAGGATAATACAAAGTCAAAATTTCCAAGGAAATTTTGCTGTTTTTTTTTTTCTTCTCATGCCTTTTCTTGTGAATTATTCTTCCTGAAGCAAATGAGAATATTTCTATTTCTTATTAACATTTTAGAGTTGGAGTTGACAGAAATGTCAGGAGCAGGCTACTAGTTTGTGAGCAACGTATTACCAAATTAATGGAGGACTAAAGGAAATCTAAGAATTTAAGATAAAAATTTAGAGTCAAAATACATAGAGAGTTGCTGGATGAAAGATATTTAAGACAGCATTTTTATTCTTTCCAAATCCTAAACTTGTAATCCCCGCATTTGATTTTCTCATCTTCATTGACCCTCCCTGAGGCAGGAGGGTTATAATCTGGTAGCCTATCTGGCTACGTTTTAGTGGTGTCATTACTGTACTGAGGCATCTTCTCCCAGTGCCTTGAGTGTCTGTGGCCACAGAAGGGAGAATAGTATTTGCCTGCCTTTTCCACTGAATGTGAGATTGACTGAATCAATTTAATGATCGTCAAATGGCCTTATAAATCAGTAGGAAAATTTACAGACTAGGGAAATTTTTCACCAGCATTCCCTATCCAGCTTGGGTTCACTGGTGATAAATTGAATGAAATCAACAGGCTTTTCTGCTCACCTGGCTTTGGGAAAATAGGTGAGTGCTATTTCCTGGGCTCTAATAAATCAATTTTAGACATTTTGGCAAAAACCTAGAAAAGAGAAAATGTGCCTTTATTACTTTTATACCCCAGGAGTTCATCGTGGGTGACCTGGTTATTTGCTAATGTGTAGTTATTATTACTGATTTTCATATTGCAGCAACTTTCTGGTCAGGGTTACCTCTTTACTCTCTTAATGTCACACTTGATGCTTAAAAGGAAGTGCAAATGGGATAGATGGTAGAATGTGTGTGAAAGAGCCTCTTTGGCTCAGTGACTATTAATGCTAAGCCCCATGATGCTAAATTAATGACTGTTTCTTTATTCTCCCTTCAGAGAGGGCACAATCAAACCTGGTGACAGGTTGCTCAGTGTGGATGGAATTCGGCTTCTTGGAACCACACATGCTGAGGCCATGAGTATTCTCAAACAGTGTGGGCAAGAAGCGACGCTGCTGATCGAATATGATGTCTCGGTCATGGGTATGTCGGATCCTGAGGTTGGGATCTCTAACTAAGCTCTACATCATGTCACTGTCTATCCCTGATAAACCACTTTGGATTAAGAATGAAACGTTATGTCCTCCTGTAGCAGACAGAATTTCATCAATACCATATTACTCTGTTTGAGTTCAGAAAGAGGTGAGAAGTACTTCTCAGCGATTTTGAGTTCTTGTGTTGATAGAGTCTATGATAACATCTCATTCTGTCAGTGTGTTTCACCTAGCAGTCAGCTCTTATACATGGATTACCCTTTGGCAGGAAAGTGTTTTCCCCCTCCAAATCACAAAAGTGGTATTATTAACTTAGGGGCTAGTACTTTTTCTTTTACTACATGGAGACTGGAAACAGTAGGGGATTCCTTTCCTTCTTGTTACGTCACAGAGTGAAGCCAGCTGATCAGAATTAATGGAAATTACCATTTTATCATCAGACTTAGGGACAAAGAAAGGAAAGGGGGCAAATAGTATCATTGATTAAAGTGAAAGTTGAGTACAATATTCTTTCTTGAAATAATGATTCCAATAGAAAGTAATTCTATTTCTACCCTCTCAACTGTAGTACAGCTGGAAAGATATTCTCAGGTGGCTTTTCAATGTGAAGAGAGAGCCAAAGTTTTGTGTAAAGTTGACTAAGGCAGATTAAATTATGAGAGAATGAATTGGAACCTGAAATTGAAACTTAAATCATGTTGTAAATACTTTTTACAATTATCAGACTTCATTGTGTGCCTGACTTTACCAGCAAGTTTTGTCCTGGTAAAATGTAACCAAGAAAAAAACACTTATTCTGTAACTGCAAACTCCTTTATTTCCTGCTCTATATAATTCACGTAGAACAGTGTTGCTTGAACGTATTCTTAATCTGTCTATTGGCCTGAAATGTCTTTGAGAGGTATGAATCTTCCTAAAAGACTTAAAGTGTGAGTTAAGGAGTTCTTAGCAGAATAAGTGGTATGATATGCCCTTAAGATGGAAAGGTCAGGAATGAATGAATTTTCCTCCCTCTATTCTTCCTTTCTCATGTCTTCTCTTTCTCCCTTTTCTCTTTCTCTTTTTATTGTTTTGTATGGCTTTTGAGTTAGATGATTTGGGTTCTGTTTTCAATTCTACTGATTTCTAGCTATTAGTTTGGACCATGTTACTTATTTCCCTGTGCCTTAGTTACCTCATTTGTCATATGGAGACCAGCAATGCCTATTTTAAAAGGCAGTTAGGAAGATAAAATAAAATTATACAAGTAAGATATATTTTAACTGATGATCCAATTTATTATTAACATTAAAAATTGAAGCAGATGTTTGACATATTTAGCTCATTCAGTCTACAAATATATATTTTTTTAATATTTAAGCTAAGTGACAGGTACCAAGAGTACAGAAATAAACAAAACAGACCTGGTCTCTGCTCTTATGAAGTTTGCAATTGACAAGGAGGAGAGACAGTAAACAGGAACATGACCAAACAAATAAACACTCAGAAAGTGATCATTACCTACCATGAAAGGGATGAACTGGATTCTGTAATAGGGAATAAGGGCAGGCACAGGTGAGGGTTGACAGATGCCAGTCAGGGGTCAGTGAGGAGGTGACAGGTAGGCTAAAACCTGAAGGATGAGAAGGAACCAGTTCCCAAACTAAATACAGCAACAGTTTGTAAGTTCTGAGCAGCCCACCTCAGAGAGACAAGGGCTCCCCACCTGGGGATAGGCACCATTCCAGAGGAGAGCCCTCCATATCTCATTATTACCAGAGTCAGGAGGGGAGAGGATGCCTCACCTGTCTTCCTTCTTCCCTACTCACATTCACATTCTGAATCATGCCTGACAGTTTTCCTACCTCAGAGTTCTCAGATATCCCCCTAATATAGGGGAAAGTGCCATCAGGAAGGAAACTCATTAAAAGTTTCTCTAAGTTGCTAGATATAAGATCAGTATACAAAAATCAGTTACATTTCTATATACCAGCCAAAACCAGAAAGTTAATTTTTAATATACCATTTATAATAACAATAAAATAATAAGGTTCCTATAAGGAATAAATACAACAAAAGTTGTATCTTCACATTAGATATAGATATTGATATAGATGCAGATATGCATATACATAAAGAATACTTAAATAAATGAAGACCTACATCATGAACTTGGGTGGGAAGTCTTAATATCTAAAATATATCATTTCTTTCAAATGCACCCATAAATTCTATTCAGAATCCCAGAAGGATCTTTGGAGGACTTTAATAAGCTGTTTCTAAAACGTATACAGAGTAAGAAAAGTGGGAGGGGGAAAACAGCCAAAATGTTTTTGAAACAATATGAAAGCAGAGAAACTTGTTCTACCCAGTATCAAGACTCATTCTAAAATTGTGCCATTAAGTCTATGTAATATTTACATGAGGTAATAAAGAACCCAGTGGAAGAGAATCGAATGCCACAGACCACTACCAGATATGTAAGCAGAGGTATAGTCTTACATCAGTGGGGAAGGTTGAGCTAGTCAGTAAATGATACTGGGTCAATTAGTTAGCCACATGGGAAAAAATTCAATTAATCTCCTACTTTATACCACACCCAAAAATAAATTCTGTATTTACATAACCATTTCCCAACAGACTGCTATTATAGGTAACTGGAATGAATATCCTTTTACCCAAATCTTTGTCTGTGTATCTGACCTCATTAAGTCAAAGGGCATATTTCTTTTTTAAATATTTGATACATAATTCCAGTTGTCCTCCAGAAAGGTTATACTATTTTATAATATATTACTACCAGCAATGTTTTAAGTGTACCTGTCTCAACGGAGCACCAGATACAACATTGAATAGTATTGGTTTTAATCTTTCTGATTTGTTAAGTAAAAATTACATTAATATTTTAGTTTACTTTTTAAAAAAAATTTCTAGTGCAACTAAATGTTTTTTCGTATGAACACTAGCCATTTTCATCTCCTATTGTCTGCTTATGCCCTGTATTCATTTTTCTTTTTTTTTTTTTTTAATTTATTTTATTTATTTATTTTTGGCTGTGTTGGGTCTTGATTGTGGTGCACGGGCTTCTCATTGCGGTGGCTTCTCTTGTTGCAGAGCACGGGCTCTAGGCGCATGGGCTTCAGTAGTTGTGGCTCGTGGGCTCTAGAGCACAGGCTCAGTAGTTGTGGCACACAGGCTTAGTTGCTCCGCGGCATGTGGGATCTTCCCAGACTAGGGCTCGAACCCGTGTCCCCTGCATTGGCAGGTGGATTCTTAACCCCTGGGTCACCACGGAAGTCCCTGTATTCATTTTTCTATTGGAGGTGCTCTTAGTTTTTTTTTTTGTTATTGATTTGTGTAAGTATTTGTATTTTAAGGATATTAGTTCTTATCAGTTTTTTGTAAAAACTCTTCTTAGTAGTTTATTTGCCCTTTCTGATGTATCAAAGTTCCTTTTTTTTTTTAATTTGGATCTAGTATTTTTCTTAGGATATAAATATTAATTTTTTCTAAAGTTACCTAATATCCCTGGATTATTTAATAAAGAATCTATCACATGCCTACTGATTTTTTAAATCATACCTTAAGTTGTTAAATATACTGGACTCGTCATCTGGGCTAGCTAGTCTGATTGTATCTAGTTTCACACCAGATTTTAGGATAGGACTTTTGAATTTAAAGTCTTAGTATAAGAGCTCTTATTATCATAAAAAGACACATTTTTGGAAAATTATTTATCTGCATACTACATTTATTGTATTATTCTAAGTTTTGCTAACTTTATACAGCAAATGAGCAAACTTTGATTTGGGTTTTTTATGTCTTTTTAAATTCCTTTTTCTCTCTTCTCTTCCATTCAACTCTCTTGCACTTGCTTACTTGCTCTCAGCCTTTTCTCTCCCACTGTGTTCCTCACACTCTGTCTTCCTTTCTTTCTCCTTCCCTTTCTAGCCTCCCAGTTATTTTTTGTATACTCTATTCTCGGTTTCTCACTTGTCAATACCCTTCTTTATTCTAATCGTCTTACTTGGATTGTTTTCAGTATTCCCCTGTAATTATTATCCTTTCTCTCTGTTTTGTCCTTCTTGCTTGTCTCAATCCTGTTTTTCTAAAACAGGGTTAAAATGGGATTAGGTATAGATAAGGTCAGATAATTGAGAATGACAATTTGTGGAAAGAAGTAAAAAATGGTACCTTAGAAAATCAGAATATAGGATACTTTCAATTAGAATTATTGTTCATCAAATATTAACTAACCTTTCCTTTTACCAATCTCCTTAGATATTAGACTCAATGATTTCATTTCTTCGTATCATCTTCTATAAAATAAGAATAATGATATTTACCCTGTCGAGCTCATTGGGATATAAAAATCCTCAATAATTAAACTTTTAAAGTAAAAAGCTATTTATCTTTAAAGGAAGCCAGGAGATATTTAGAAGTACAAAGGAAATAAAATTATGAAAGAATGTATAAAACTTAAAGTTCATGGACCTCCATTGAGACACATTTCTGTCACTCCTAGATAAAGCTAAATAGGTGAAAAATTGCAATAGAAAGCTTAAGGTCTTAAATTAGGGAAATGAGGAGCAATAGATCATTAGTATAGGAAGATGCCATCAGGTACAAATGGCAGAAACCAATTTAGAATAATTTAAAGAGGGAATTGATTAGCTTGCAAAAGTGGGGAGTCAAGATATATCCTGGCTTCAGAAGAAGTTCAGTAATATCACAGGTGTTCTGTCTCTCAGGTCTCTTTGCCTGGGAAAGGCTCTCCTTGTGTCATGACCAGATGGTCCCAGGCAGCCACAGGTCTATATTATGTTGTGAGTTCATAATGCCAGAAAAAGAAATGAAACTGGATCTCCCCTAAAAGATGCTGAGTGACTTAGCTTGGAGCAAATGCTGACCACTGCGGTAATCACTATGTCCAGGGATATAGTGTACCCTCTGCTCTTTGGCAGGGCAGGAAGGAATGTGTGTTGAACAGAACAAGACAAAGAACGGCACTTTCCCAAAGCAGATGATGTCAGTAATAGATGCCACACATATGAGAATTTTCCTTACTTCACGTCCTCACCAGCACTTGGTATCCTCAATCTGTTTCATGGTAACTATTCTTATGGGTATGTAGTGATATCCCATGGTAAACTGAATGTATATTTCCAGGATGAATAATGATATGAAACACCTTTTCATTTGCCACTTGGACATTCTTGTTGCATTATTTTACTTTTAATACCTTCATTTATTTACATACTATTAAAATTATGTCACATTATATCTTAGGAAGCATGTGTGTGTCTATAATCATAAATATAAATATTGATTTTATTTATATGCTATTAAAAGTACACAAATTATTTTGTAGGAAACACGTGTGTGCCTGTGCAGAGATATTGATATCTCATCACTGGAATGAGATATATTTTCTAGTAAATCTCAGATCACAAATTTTAGCAAATTCAGTAGTCTGGGAAAGCTATTGAAACTATCAATTTTATTAACTAAAGTTGAATTTAGTCTTTGTTAAAATTTTAAAGAAAATTTATTGAGATAAGACTGGTAGGAATAGGTCTGGGAGAAAAGTAAGTGTTCAGTTTTGGATATGTTATGTTTGAGGTGTCTATCCATCATCCAAGTGGAGGTATGGAGTATACAGATGGGTCATTAAGCCTGGAATTTAGTGCAGAGGTTAGGGCAGGAGGTATAAATTTTTGAGTCATCAGCACAGAGATGGACCTTAAAACCATGAGGCACCTTAGAGAAGTGAGCGTGGACAGAGAAAAGCAAGGCCCAAGGATGGAGCTCTGGGTCTCTCCAATAGTGACAAATCAGAAAGGTGATGAGGAACCTTTGAAATAAATTGAGAAGGAACATCAAGTGATGGAGACAGAGAACCAAGGCAGAGTGTGGAGTCCTGGAGGCCAGATTTTTCCTTTGTAAAACGGTGGTAATTATACTACCACACTCACAAGTTGCTGTGAGGAGAAAAAGAGTTAATGCATATGTGGTGTTTGGCCCATAATATGTGCTCAATAAATATGAACTAATTATTTTAAATGTTTATAGGGAAAAAACCCTCCACTTCATTATTGTTGAAATGTATTACCAAATGATTGGGTCTCAGAACCCTGATGTTAGAAGCCAAATAACATAAAATATAAGGAAAGCTTGAACATCTTGGGGCAAAAGTTCTGAAAACAATAACTTTAGTAAAATGTAGTGCCTTTTGAAGTCAGACAAACTAGGTTTTGAATCTTGGCTGTCTGTTGACCTTGAACAAGTTACTTAGCCTCTCCAAGCTTCAACTTTCTCATCTCTAATATAAGGATGATAACAGTACTTCTTCAAAGGATTGATGAAAAGATTAAGCGAGTGAATACATGTAAAGTGTTTATCATAACTAAACTAAACTCTTGTTGACTACCAGGGAATTAAAGTTCACTGTTTCCATGCTCCACTTCCCTAAAATGAACCTCAGGTCTCCCATTACCCTGGATTAAGGAGCAGCTGGGGCTTTATTCTGTGACAACATTGAGTCCTCAGTAGAAAGAATATTTGAAAAATGATGTGTTCTGTATGGCTTTATTTTCTAAAATTCATCACAATACTTATTTTTCTTAAACTTTAGCTGAAAATATTTCTAAATAATGTTTTTGAGAATATATATTAAAGATACTTGGGTCTTTGGTAGAGGCACATACAGTTATCAAGGACATCATTCTGAATGTCAGTCCTTAGACCTGTGTTACAGAGACAAGGGGTACAGATGATACCAAATCTGTGCTGACATAATTTACTCAGGATTTTTAAAACTTACACGATTCTCTAATAATTATTTATTTTATGACTTTTTCTTCCATAGGAGGAGAGGGGAAGGGCTTTTGGTTACTATGGATTTCTTGTGGGCCATATTAAACAAGAATGACTGTAGTGTAATTTTTTGTTTTTGTTTTGTTTTTATTTCAGCTTTATTAAGGTGTAATTGACAGATCTGTAAGATATTTAAAGTGTGCATCGTGATAATTTGATATACACATACATTGTGAAAAGATGCTACACTCTTAGCATATTATACAATACAGTGTTATCAACTATAGTCACAGTTTTTACATTAGATCCTCAGACCTTATTCATCTTCTAGCTGAAAGTTTGTACCCTTTTTTTTTTTAACATTCTTATTGGAGTATAATTGCTTTACAATGGTGCGTTAGTTTCTGCTGTATAACAAAGTGAATCAGCTATACATACACATATATCCCCATATCTTCTCCCTTTTGCGTCTCCCTCCCATCCTCCCTATCCCACCCCTCTAGGTGGTCACAGAGCACCGAGCTGATCTCCCTTTGCTATGCGGCTGCTTCCCACTAGCTATCTATTTTACATTTGGTAGTGTATATATGTCCATGCCACTCTCTCACTTCATCCCAGCTTACCCTTCCCTCTCCCCGTGTCCTCAAGTCCATCTCTACATCTGTGTCTTTATTCCTGTCCTGCACCTAGGTTCTTCAGAACCATTTTTTTTTTTTTTTTTTTAGATTCCATATATATGTGTTAGCATACGGTATTTGTTTTTCTCTTTCTGACTACTTCACTCTGTATGACAGACTCTAGGTCCATCCACCTCACTACAAATAACTCAATTTCGTTTCTTTTTATGGCTGAGTAATATTCCATTGAATATATGTGCCACATCTTCTTTATCCATTTATCTGTTGATGAACACTCAGGTTGCTTCCATGTCCTGGCTACTGTAAATAGTGCTGCAATGAACATTGTGGTACATGACTCTTTGAATTATGGTTTTCTCAGGGTATATGCCCAGTAGTGGGATTGCTGGGTCGTATGGTAGTTCTATTTGTAGTTTTTTAAGGAACCTCCATACTGTTCTCCATAGTGACTGTATCAATTTACACTCCCACCAACAGTGTCAGAGGGTTCCCTTCTCTCCACACCCTCTCCAGCATTTATTGTCTGTAGATTTTTTTATGATGGCCATTCTGACTGGTGTGAGGTGATACCTCATTGTAGGTTTGATTTGCATTTCTCTAATGATTAGTGATGTTGAGCATCCTTTCATGTGTTTGTTAGCAATCTGTCTGTCTTCTTTGGAGAAATGTCTATTTAGGTCTTCTGCCCATTTTTGGATTGGGTTGTTTGTTTTTTTGATATTGAGCTGCATGAGCTACTTGTATATTTTGGAGATTAATCCTTTGTCAGTTGCTTCGTTTGCAATTATTTTCTCCCATACTGAGGGTTGTCTTTTCGTCTTGTTTATGGGTTCCTTTGCTGTGAAAAAGCTTTTAAGTTTCATTACGTCCCATTTGTTTATTTTTGTTTTTATTTCCATTACTCTAGGAGGTGGGTCAAAAAGGATCTTACTGTGATTTATGTCATTGAGTGTTCTGCCTATGTTTTCCTCTAAGAGCTTTATAGTGTCTGGCCTTACATTTAGGTCTTTAATCCATTTTGAGTTGATTTTTGTGTATGGTGTTAGAGAGGGTTCTAATTTCATTCTTTTACATGTAGCTGTCCAGTTTTCCCAGCACCACTTATTGAAGAGGCTGTCTTTTCTCCATTGTACATTTTTGCCTCCTTTATCAAAGATAAGGTGACCATATGTGTGTGGGTTTATCTCTGGGCTTTCTATCCTGTTCCATTGATCTATATTTCTGTTTTTGTGCCAGTACCATACTGTCTTGATTACTGAACCTTTGTAGTGTAGTCTGAAGTCAGGGAGCCTGATTCCTCCAGCTCCGTTTTTCTTTCTCAAGTTTGCTTTGGCTATTTGGGGTCTTTTGTGTTTCCATACAAATTGTGAAATTTTTTATTCTAGCTCTGTGAAAAATGCCATTGGTAGTTTGATAGGGATTGCATTGAATCTGTAGATTGCTTTGGGTAGTGTAGTCATTTTCACAATGTTGATTCTTCCAATCCAAGAACATGGTATATCTCTCCATCTGTTTGTATCATCTTTACTTTCTTTCATCAGTGCCTTATAGTTTTCTGCATACAGGTCTTTTGTCTCCTTAGGTAGGTTTATTCCTAGGTATTTTATTCTTTTTGTTGCAATGGTAAATGCAAGTGTTTCCTTAATTTCTCTTTCAGATTTTTCATCATGAGTGTATAGGAATGCAAGAGATTTCTGTGCATTAATTTTGTATCCTGCTACTTTACCAAATTCATTGACTAACTCTAGTAGTTTTCTGGTAGCATCTTTAGGATTCTCTGTGTATAGGATCATGTCATCTGCAGACAGTGACAGTTTTACTTCTTCTTTTACGATTTGGATTCCTTTTATTTCTTTTCCTTCTCTGATTGCTGTGACCAAAACTTCCAAAACTATGTTGAATAACAGTGGTGAGAGTGGGCAACCTTGGCTTGTTCCTGATCTTAGTGGAAATGGTTTCAGTTTTTCACCCTTGAGAATGATGTTGGCTGTGGGTTTGTCACATAAGGCCTTTATTATGTTGAGGTAAGTTCCCTCTATGCCTACTTTCTGGAGGGTTTTTATCATAAATGGGTGTTGAATTTTGTCGAAAGCTTTTTCTGCATCTGTTGAAATGATCATATGGTTTTTATTCTTCAATTTGTTAATATGGTGTATCACATTGATTGATTTGTGTATATTAAAGAATCCTTGCATCCCTGAGATAAACCCCACTTGATCATGGTGTATGATCCTTTTTTTGTGTTGTTGGATTTGGTTTGCTGGTGTTTTGTTGAGGATTTTTGCATCTATATTCATCAGTGATATTGGTCTGTAATTTTCTTTTTTTGTAGTATCTCTGTCTGGTTTTGGTATCAGGATGATGGTGGCTTCATAGAATGAGTTTGGGGGTGTTCCTCCCTCTGCTATATTTTGGAAGAGTTTGAGAAGCATAGGTGTTAGCTCTTCTCTAAATGTTTGGTAGAATTCGCCTGTGAAGCCATCTGGTCCTGGGCTTTTTTATTTGTTGGAAGATTTTTAATCACAGTTTCAATTTCAGTGTTTGTGATTGGTCTATTTATATTTTCTATTTCTTCCTGGTTCAGTCTCGGAATGTTCTTCTTTTCTAAGAACTTGTCCATTTCTCCCAAGTTGTCCATTTTATTGGCATATAGATGCTTGTAGTTATCTCTCATGATCCTTTGTATTTCTGCAGTGTCAGTTGTTACTTCTTTTTCATTTCTAATTCTGTTGATTTGAGTCTTTTCCCACTTTTTCTTGATGAGTCTGGGTAATGGGTTATCAATTTTGTTTATCTTCTCAAAGAACCAGCTTTTAGTTTTATTCATATTTGCTATCATTTCCATTTCTTTTTCATTTATTTCTGATCTGATCTTCATGATTTCTTTCCTTTTGCTAACTTTGGGGTTTTTTTGTTCTTCTTTCTCTAATTGCTTTAGGTGTAAGGTTAGGTTGTTGGTTTGAGATGTTTCTTGTTTCTTGAGGTAGGATTGTATTGCCGTAAACTTCCCTCTTAGAACTGCTTTTGCTGCATCCCATGGGCTTTGGGTCATCATGTTTTCCTTGTCATTTGTTTCTAAGTATTTTTTGATTCCCTCTTTGATTTCTTCAGTGATCTCTTGGTTATTTAGTAGTGAATTGTTTAGCCTCCATGTGTTTGTATTTTTACAGTTTTTTTCCTGTAATTGACATCTGATCTTAATAGTGTTGTGGTCAGAAAAGGTACTTGATATGACTTTAGTTTTCTTAAATTTACCAAGGCTTGATTTGTGACCCAAGATATGATCTATTCTGGAGAATGTTCCATGAGCACTTGAGAAGAAAGTGTACTCTGTTGTTTTTGGATGGAATGTCCTATAAATATCAGTTAAGTCCATTTTGTTTAACGTATCATTTAAAGCTTGTGTTTCCTTGTTTATTTTCATTTTGGATGATTTGTCCATTGGTGAAAGTGGGGTGTTAAAGTCCCCTACTATTATTGTGTTACTGTTGATTTCCCCTTTTATGGCTGTTAGCATTTGCCTTATATATTGAGGTGCTCCTGTTTTGGGTGCATAAATATAACAGTTGTTATATCTTCTTCTTGGATTGATCCCTTGATCATTATGTACTGTCCTTTTTTGTCTCTTGTCATAGTCTTTATTCTAAAGTCTATTTTGTCTGATATGAGAATTGCTACTCCAGCTTTCTTTTGATCTCCCTTTGCATGGAATATCTTTTTCCATCCCCTCACTTTCAGTCTATATGTGTCCCTAGGTCTGAAGTAGGTCTCTTGTAGGCAGCATATATATGGGTCTTGTTTTTGTATCCATTCAGCAGTCTATGTCTTTTGGTTGGAGCACTTAATCCATTTACATTTAAGGTAGTTATTGATATGTATGTTCTTATTACCATTTTGTTAATTGTTTTGGGTTTGTTATTGTAGGTCTTTTGCTTGTCTTGTATTTCCTGCCTAGAGAAGTTCCTTTAGCATTTGTTGTAGAGCTGGTTTGGTGGTGCTGAATTCTCTTAGCTTTTGCTTGTCTGTAAAGGTTTTAATTTCTCCATCGAATCTGAATGAGATCCTTGCTGGGTAGAATAATCTTGGTTGTAGGTTTTTCCCTTTCATGACTTTAAATATGTCCTGCCACACCCTTCTGGCTTGCAGAGTTTCTGCTGAAAGATCAGCTGTTAACCTTATGGGGATTCCCTTGTACGTTATTTGTTGCTTTTCCCTTGCTGCTTTTACTATTTTTTCTTTGTATTTAATTTTTGATAGTCTGATCAATATGTGTCTTGGCATTTTTGTCCTTGGATTTATCCTGTATGGGACTCTCTGTTCTTCCTCGGCTTGATTGACTATTTCCTTTCCCATATTAGGGAAGTTGTCAACTATAACCTCTTCAAATATTTTCTCAGTCCCTTTTGTTTTTCTCTTCTTCTTCTGGGACCCCTATAATTTGAATGTTGGTGAGTTTAATGTTGTCCCAGGCGTCTCTGAGACTGTCCTCAATTCTTTTCATTCTTTTTTCTTTATTCTGCTCTGCAGTAGTTATTTCCACTATTTTATCTTCCAGGTCACTTATCCGTTCTTCTGCCTCAGTTATTCTGCTATTGATTCCTTCTGGAGAATTTTTAATTTCATTTATTGTGTTGTTCATCATTCTTTGTTTGTTTCTTTGTTAGTTTCTTTGTTTAGTTCTTCTAGGTCCTTGTTAAACGTTTCTTGTATTTTCTCCATTCTATTTCCAAGATTTTGGATCATCTTTACCATCATCACTCTGAATTCTTTTTCAGGTAGACTGCCTATTTCCTCTTCATTTGTTTGGTCTGGTGGGTTTTTACCTTGCTCCTTCATCTGCTGTGTATTTCTCTGTCTTCTCATTTTGCTTAAGTTACTGTGTTTGGGGTCTCCTTTTCACAGGCTGCAGGTTCGTACTTCCCGTTGTTTTTGGTGTCTGCTCCCAGTGAGTGAGGTTGGTTCAGTGGGTTGTGTAGGCTTCCTGGTGGAGGGGACTGGTGCCTGTGTTCTGGTGGATGAGGCTGGATCTTGTCTTTTGGTGGGCAGGACCACATCCGGTGGTGTGTTTTGGGGTTTCTGTGAACTTAGTATGAATTTAAGCAGCCTCTCTGCTAATGGGTGGTGTTGTGTTCCTGTCTTGCTAGTTGTCTGGCATGGGGTGTCCAGCACTGTAGCTTGCAGGTCATTCAGTAGAGCTGGGTCTCAGCATAGAGACGGAGATCTCTGGGAGAGCTTTTGCCGTTTGATATTATGTGGGGCTGGGAGGTCTCTGGTGGACCAGTGTCCTGAACTAGTCTCTCCCACCTCACAGGCTCAGGCCTGACACCCGTCCAGAGCACCAAGACCCTGACAGCCACACAGTAGATCTGCGGTTGATTGGAAAATGATATAACTCAGGAACAGCCAGATGAAAGGGATGCATAGGGGCAAGGCACAGGGAATGGGAGCAGAGTTCCCATGCCTTCTCTAGACGCACCACTCTCCCAGCACCTCCACGTGTTCATCAACCCAGAAGCCCTCTCTGTAGTGTAATTTAAACAAGGTTTCTTACTAAGAAACAGTAATCTTAGTCATTTTAGTAGATGTCAAATGTAACCTACAAACTATTATAGTTGATAATAAAGATGGAAAGATAACTAAATGTTTCTCCAAAATGTCATGAATTTTCCCACTGTTGTTCCCAATATTTACTATTCCCATGTATAAACCTTCCAAAAAAATACATATACTAGATAGATAGGTAGATAGATAATCTCCAATTTAAATCTACCTCCCTCCCTCATCCTGCTCTTATTTGTCTTACTCAATCTCTCATTTTCTCTTTCTTTTGAACTCCTTTATCACTTTCTTGGCAACTCTTGAGGGTATTTACATTTTGCCTAGTCTTAGTTATTGATGAGTTTTTCTGTTGTGCCGCTAGGTTCCATAGATTCCTTGGGGACATTAATAAACTATTTGTTGTTTATTTCTATTGCACCTCATATGGAGTCTTCAGGTGTACTAGGTATAATAGGAGGCTGTTAATGATAATTGTGGATTAAACAATGCATTCACATATAGATTAGTTGTTCTTATGACTAATCATCATTAAGTGGGTATGTATAGAATATAGCAAAATATCAGTGTTTATCCTGTAGGTTTGAAATGAAGTTACTTCATGATATCATCTTATGTTGCAGAATGACATTATAAATCTTTGAGTCACAAAACCTCTTAATCTACCTGTGGTGTTTTTCTGAATTCCTGTAAGCCTGTGACTTTCCTCAACTATTTATCTGCTTGGCTTCAAACCTTTCCTTCTATTTCCTTCTATTTACTTAGACTAAGCCAGCGTGAAAAACCAAGCATACTGAGAAAAATGTTATCCTTTTCTTAGAAATGCCCAAGTGTATTACATCTTTGCCCATCTGTATGGCTAGTCCTTACTTACATTCAATCCTAAGCAAACATAAAATAGTAATTTTCAAGTAATTGTTTTATCAGGGATGGATTTGAATGTTATGAGTCTTCAGAAGAGATGATTAATTCTCTTGCAACCAAACAGTATATAGGTTTATTGGTGTTACCGCAACTGAATCTTGGCTAGGCTTTGCATTTCATTTTTCCAGAATATGACAACCAAGATATATAATGTCCACCAATGATTTCTCAGGCATAAGTACCAAGAGTAAATTGACCACTATTTATATTTTCTAATCAGTTTCTTCCAGATGATCTCAATTTACTGTAAACTGAGTTTTTCAAGGGCTCCTAAAAGTATTTAGGGGCATGCTTCCTTGTGAGTCCCCAGCATAACCTTCTCCTCTTCATAGAAAATATCATAAATGGAAGCCCAGAGAGTTTCCTCCATAAAAGAAGTCTAATTTTTAAATGGCAGTAGCAGTTTATTTAGAATGTTACTTTTCTATAATTAAAGGTAGATTCTCTTATACATTCTCCATTTTTATCTAAAAAATGAATTTTTGCAGAAATCCTCTTTTTCCTACTCACTACTCATTCACTTTTACATATTCAGAGCCACTTGTCATATAATTGGGAAATAAAAGTAGTAGGTGAGGAGAGAGTTACCCTAAATTTTAAAAACTAGATTTTTTATTTTAAATTAATAGATTAGATTTGTTTTTAATTTATACTTTTATAGTATAGTACAATACACAAAGAGAAAAATGTTGAAATCTTATTTGTACAGCTTGCTGAATTTTCACTTGTATATTCTCCAGCCAGGTCAAGAAATAGAACACAACCATCATCACCAAAAACCCCACTGTACCTCCTCCCAATTGCTACCCTATCTCTTCCACCAATGTAACTCCTATCTTGACTTCCTAAGCCATAGATTTATTTTCCTAATTTTTGAACTGTATGTAAATGGAATCATATAGTATATTTCTTTGCTATTGGGCTTCTTCTGTCCAACATTATGTTGTGAGATGTACTCATTTTGTTGCCTGTAGCAGTAATCCTTTTTCATTGTTCTTATAGTAGTCCATTATATGAATAGATCACAATTTATCCCTTTCTTGGTGATGATCATTTGGGTATTTTCCAGTTTGAGACTCTTGTAAATAATGCTATGATGAACTTTCTGGTATATATCTTTTGGTGAACATGCATATGCATTTCTATAAAGTTATACCCAGAGGTAGAGTTGCTAGTCCATAAGTCACATGTATGCTCAACATTAGTACCTAGCATCAAACAATTTTTCCAAGTGCTTGTACCAGTTTGCATTTCCAGTAACAGTTTCTCTTCCTTTGCATCTCACTAGCACTTGGTGTTGTCAATCTTTTTCATTTTAACAATTCTGAGAGTGTGTAGTGGTACCTATATGTGACTTTAATATAAATTTCCCAGGTAAATAAGGATGTCAGGCACCTTTTCGTTACTGGCCATTTGGATATTCTCCTTTGTGATATTTCTGTTCAAGCCTTTTGATCCATTCTTTTATTTTGTTAGGCAACTCTTCCATCATTATAGATTTATATGAGTTCTTTATATATTACATATGCAATTCCTTTTTAGTTATATGTATTACAAATTAACCCTAAATACTGCATGCAGAATAAATGCCAAAATCAGTATATATAAGCTATAACATTCCAATAAACTGTGTTTGGTTACTTTTTGGAAATTTTCTATGATTTAGACATCCAGAAGCCTAGAAGAAAATGTAATATTTCATCTGGTTTGTTCTACAATATTCAGGTAGATGTTGTCACTGGATTTTAGTACTGTATTAGTTTTCTATTGCTATGTAGCAAAATATCACAAACTAGTGGCTTAAAAACAGCACCCATTTATCATCTCACAGTTCTGCAGGTCAGAAGTCCAGGCAGGCTTTCCTGGGTTCTCTGCTTTTTTTTTTTTTTTTTAGAGTTATTTATTATTTATTTATTTTATTATTTATTTCTGGCTGCGTTAGGTCTTAGTTGCGGCACACGGGATCTTCACTGAGGCATGCTGGACCTTTCGTTGCAGCACGCAGCCTCTTCGTTGAGGCTCGTGGGCTTCTCTCTAGTTGTGGCGTGTGGGTTTTCTCTCTCTAGTTGTGGCACACAGGCTCCAGGGCACATGGGCTCTGTAGTTGTGGCACGCAGGTTCCAGAGTGTGTGGGCTCTGTAGTTTGCAGCACGTGGGCTCTCTAGTTGAGGCGTGCAAGCTCAGTAGTTATGGCGCGCAGGCTTAGTTGTCCTGAGGCATGTGGGATCTTAGTCCCCTGACCAGGGATCGAACCGGTGTCCCCTGTATTGGAAGGTGGATTCTTTACCACTGGACCACCAGGGAGGTCCTTGGGTTCTCTGCTTTGCATTTCTCAAGGTCCACATCTGTGCAGGGGTTTTAAAAAGTTGGAATCAGTTTTCAACATTTAAAAATAAGGATTTTCCATTTAAAATAAATCTAACTATCTGACTGCTCTTAAAAGTTTGACTCCTCTGGGCCAGCATTCCTGCATGTAACTGTTGGCTTGAGTTGAGTCTCAGGCTGCCTCCTTGGATAGGGGATATTGTCTTCCATTCGTCCAAATTGTTTCCCTGACACCAACACCTTACAGCAAGTCCCCATCTTGCCTGTTCCCCACAGGCATTTGGGTTTGTGCCACTTGCTGTACCCCAGGACCTTTCTGTTTCAGCCAGAAGAGCTCCAAGACACTGTAGGTTATGTAGGCGCTCAGAAAGAAGGTCCCGACTAGAATTTCCTGTTCCACATAGTCAACATTCTTCTCTATCTAACCTCACATTTCCCAAAACAGCTATGTGAGGGCTCCTGGGAGAAGGGCGAAGATTTTTGGCAGAGTATCAGAGGTGAGAGCTGAGATGCTCCACCTAACTCATTAGCATGATGCACTCTCTCGGTCCCCCTTTTCTGAGCGACTGTTGGCCTCCACATTCTATTCCCTACTGGACCTCCTTCTTCGTGCTTGTTACACCCTGATTGTTTCCTGGGGCTTGGGGGCAGATACCTACCTTGAAGGCTCATCACTTATAAGTTAGTTTTTAGTTTCTGGGTCTCCGAAGCAATTTGGATAGTCTCATTTTAGTGTCAGAGTACTTACTGTCATCTTTAAAGACCTGAGTCCCCCTAATGTAAGAATAGAATAGAATATCGTTCCGGAGCTCCTTCTGGAAGTTTAGTATTATATTTGGTGCGAAGGGGACGAATAGTGGTATCAGACTAGGAGTAACATGGATTAGCAATCTAATATTTACCTTTTCCCTAAGGGCTCATTTGACTATATTTTAGGTGACATCCATTGTGATAGAATTAGAAGGGTCTTTTAAATATTTTGGGCCACTGTTCCTCACTTGTAACATGAGGGAACTAGACTACATCATTTCAAAGTTCCTTCCAGCTCTGATATCCTATATGATGCTTTGCATTTAGTAACTTCTCTTAAAAGATTTCAGAAGTTATCACTTTTTTAAGTTGACGTAACCATAACTCCAAAGCAAAATATTATAAATAAAAATAGTTTAAAATAACATTTAACTGTTGTTCAAACTGAATTAAAATGATTACAGCTTAAACCACTATTTAAAAAAGGAAAGTTGGTTGTTTCCTTTGTTAATCACATCAAACCCATTAGTCGCACTGACAGTTACAAATTTCCAGGAGATTATTTTCCGGCATTCCCAGACTAGGCATAAGGCCAGCATGCTGCTGTGAAGTCATTATCTGCAAGGATCTTGATCTTGGCATTCTGAGACATTTAATAAATTAATGGAAAGTTGGTTAAAATTCCCTCATTTTCAGATTGTATATTATACTTCTAAAATTAAACACGTCCCTTAAGGGGAATATTAGCCCTTTAATTTAGTGTATTTTAAAAGATGAAAAACTGACTGAACCCTGTCAGGGGAAATCTCTCTTCTCATAAAGTTTCTTTGAAGTCGTATACATGTATTAGGTAGACTAGAATTGGTTTTCTTTTTGAGAGGGATAGCAGACAAGCACTTCAATTGACTATAAGGGCAGTTCTAGGCCATCTTTTTCGAGTACTACTAAAGAACTAATCAAGATTACTTCTTTCTGTGGTTGGATACTAATTTTTTTAATATAATTTAATTTATTTATTTTTTATACAGCAGGTTCTTAATAGTTATCTATTTCATACATATTAGTGTAGACATGTCAATCCCAATCTCCCATTTCATCCCACCACCACCCCCACCACACTTTCCCCCTTGGTGTCTATACGTTTGTTCTCTACATCTGTGTCTCTATTTCTGCCTTGCAAACCAGTTCATCTGTACCATTTTTCTAGATTCCACATATATGCATTAATATACAATATTTGTTTTTCTCTTTCTAACTAACTTCACTCTTTATGACAGTCTCTAGGTCCATCCACGTCTCTACAAATAACCCAATTTCATTCCTTTTTATGGCTGAATAATACTCCATTGTATACATGTACCACATCTCCTTTATCTGTTCATCTGTGGATGGGCATTTAGGTTGCTTCCATGACCTGGCTATTGTAAATAGTGCTGCAGTGAACATTGGGATGCATGTGTCCTTTTGAATTATGGTTTTCTCTGGGTATATGCCCAGTAGTGGGATTGCTGGGTCATATGGTAATTCTATTTTTAGTTTTTTAAGGAACCTCCATACTGTTCTCCATAGTAGCTGTATCAATTTACATTCCCACCAACAGTGCAAGAGGGTTCCCTTTTCTCCACACACTCTCCAGCACTTACTGGTTGTAGATTTTCTGATGATGCCCATTCTAACCAGTGTGAGGTGATAACTCATTGTAGTTTTGATTTGCATTTCTCTAATAATTAAGCGATGTTGAGCAGCTTTTCATGTTCCTCTTGGCCATTAATATGTCTTCTTCGGCGAATTGTCTATTTAGGTCTTCTGCCCATTTTTTGATTGGGTTGTTTGTTTTTTTAATATTGAGCTGCATGAGCTGTTTATATATTTTGGAGATTAATCCTTTGTCCACTGATTCGTTTGCAAATATTTTCCCCCATTCTGAGGGTTGTCTTTTCGTCTTGTTTATGGTTCCTTTGCTATGCAAAAGCTTTGAAGTTTCATTAGGTCCCATTTGTTTATTTTTGTTTTTATTTCCATTACTATAGGAGGTGGGTCAAAAAAGATCTTGCTGTGATTTATGTCAAAGAGTGTTCTTCCTATGTTTTCCTCTAAGAGTTTTACAGTGTCCAGTCTTACATTTAGGTCTTTTATTCATTTTGAGTTTATATTTGTGTATGGTGTTAGGGAGTGTTCTAATTTCATTCTTTTACATGTAGCTGTCCAGTTTTCCCAGCACCACTTATTGAAGAGACAGTCTTTTCTCCATTGTATATCTTTGCCTCCTTTGTCATAGGTTAGTTGACCATAGGTGCGTGGATTAATCTCTGGGCTTTGTATGCTGTTCCATTGATCTATATTTCTGTTTTTGTCCCAGTACCATATTGTATTGATTACTGTAGCTTTGTAGTATAGTCTGAAGGCAGGGAGCCTGATTCCTCCAGCTCCGTTTTTTTCCCTCAAGATTGCTTTGGCTATTTCGGGTCTTTTGTGTCTCCATACAAATTTTAAGATTTTTTTGTTCTAGTTCTGTAAAAAATGCCGTTGGTAATTTGATAGGGATTGCACTGAATCTGTAGATTGCTTTGGGTAGTATAGTCATTTTCACAATATTGATTCTTCCACTCTGAGAACATGGTATATCTCTGCATCTGTTTGTGTCATCTTTGATTTCTTTCATCAGTGTCTTATAGTTTTCTGAGTACAGGTCTTCTATCTCCTTAGGTAAGTTTATTCCTAGGTATTTTATTCTTTTTGTTTCAATGGTGAATGGGATAGTTTCCTTAATTTCTCTTTCTGATCTTTCATTGTTAGTGTATAGGAATGCAAGAGATTTCTCTGCATTAATTTTGTATCCTGCTACTTTACCAATTTCATTGATTAGCTCTAGTAGTTTTCTGGTGGCATCTTTAGGATTATCTATGTATAGTATCATGTCATCTGCAAACAGTGACAGTTTTACTTTCTCTTCCAAATTTGTATTCCTTTTATTTCTTTTTTCTTCTCTGATTGCCATGGCTAGGACTTCCAAAACTATGTTGAATAATAGTGGTGAGAGTAGACATCCTTGTCTTGTTCCTGATCTTAGAGGAGATGCATTCAGTTTTTCATCTTTGAGAATGATGTTTGTTGTGGGTTTGTCATATGTGGCCTTTATTATGTTGAGGTAGGTTCCCTCTGTGTCCACCTTCTGGAGAGTTTTTATCATAACTGGGTGTTGAATTTTGTCAAAAGCTTTTTCTGCATCTAATGAGATGATCGTGTGGTTTTTATTCTTCAATTTGTTAACATGGTGTATCACATTGATTGATTTGCATATATTGAAGAATCCATGATCAAGAACCACTTGATCATGGTGTATGATCCTTTTAATGTGCTCTTGGATACTGTTTGCTAGAATTTTGTTCAGGATTTTTGCATCTATATGCGTCAGTGATATTGGTCTGTAATTTTCTCTTTTTTGTAGTATCTCTGTATGGTTTTGGTATCAGGATGATTGTGGCTTCATAGAATGAGTTTGGAGTGTTCCTTCCTCTGCAATTTTTTTGAAGAGTTTGAGAAGGATAGGTGTTAGCTCTTCTCTAAATGTTTGGTAGAATTCACCTGAGAAGCCATCTGGTCCTGGACTTTTGTTTGTTGGAAGATTTTTAGTCATAGTTTCAACTTCATTACTTGTGATTGGTCTGTTCATATTTTCTGTTTCTTCCTGGTTCAGTCTTGGAAGGTTATGCCTTTCTAAAAATTTGTCCATTTCTTCCTGGTGGTCCATTTTATTGGCATAGAGTTGCTTGTAGTAGTCTCTTATGATGCTTTGTATTTCTGCAGTGTCCGTTGTAACTTCTCCTTTTTAATTTCTAATTTTATTGATTTGAGCCCTCTCCCTCTTTTTCTTAATGAGTCTGGCTAATGGTTTATCAATTTTGTTTATCTTTCAAAGAACCAGCTTTTAGTTTTATTGATCTTTGCTCTCATTTCCTTCATTTCTTTTTCATTTATTTCTGACCTGATCTTTATGATTTCTTTCCCTCCGCTAATTTTGGGGGGTTTTTGTTCTTCTTTCTCTAATTACTTTAAGTGTAGGATCAGCTTGTTTATTTGAGATTTTTCTTGTTTCTTGAGGTAGGATTCTATTGCTATAAACTTCCCTCTTAGAACTGCTTTTGCTGCATACCATAGGTTTTGGATCATCGTGTTTTCATCTTCATTTGTCTCTAGGTATTTTTTTATTTCCTCATTGATTTCTTCAGTGATCTCTTGGTTATTTAGTAACGTATTGTTTAGCCTCCATGTGTTTGTGTTTTTTACGTTTTTTTCCCCAGTAATTGATTTCTTATCTAATAGCGTTGTGGTTGGAAAAGATGCTTGATATGATTTCAATTTTCTTAAATTTACCGAGGCTTGATTTGTGACCCAAGATATGATCTATCCTGGAGAATGTTCCATGTGCGCTTGAGAGGAAAGTGTAATCTGCTGTTTTTGGATGGAATGTCCTATAAATATCAATTAAATCTATCTGGTCTATTGTGTCATTTAAAGCTTGTTTTTTCCTTATTAATTTTCTGTCTGGTTGATCTGTCTTTTGGTGTAAGTGAGGTGTTAAAGTCCCCCACTATTATTGTGTTAATGTCAGTATCCTCTTTTATAGCTGTTAGCATTTGCCTTATGTATTGAGGTGCTCCTATGTTGGGTGCATATTTATTTATAATTGTTATATCTTCTTCTTGGATTGATCCCTTGATCATTATGTAGTGTCCTTCCTTGTCTCTTGTAACATTCTTTATTTTAAAGTATATTTCATCTGATACAAGTATTGCTACTCCAGCTTTGTTTGATTTCCATTTGCATGGAATATCTTTTTCCATCCCCTCACTTTCAATCTGTATGTGTCCCTAGGTCTGAAGTGGGTCTCTTGTAGACAGCATATATACAGGTCTTGTTTTTGTATCCATTCAGCCAGTCTATGTCTTTTGGTTGGAGCATTTAATCCATTCACATTTAAGGTAATTATCCATATTTATGTTCCTATTACCATTATCTTAATTGTTTTGGGTTTGTTTTCGTAGGTCCTTTTCTTCTCTTGTGTTTCCCACTTAGAGAAGTTCCTTTAGCATTTGTTGTGTAGAGTTGGTTTGGTGGTGCTGAATTCTTTTAGCTTTTGCTTGTCTGTGAAGCTTTTGATTTCTCTGTAGAATCTGAATGAGATCCTTGCCAGCTAGAGTAATCTTGGTTGTAGGTTCTTCCCTTTCATCACTTTAAATATATCGTGCCACTCCCTCCTAGCTTGTAGAGTTTCTGCTGAGATATCAGCTGTTAATGTTATGGGAGTTCCCTTGTATGTTATTTTTCATTTTTCCCTTGTTGCTTCTAATAATTTTTCTTTGTCTTTAATTTTTGTCAGTTTGATTACTATGTGTCTTGGCATGTTTCTCCTTGGGTTTATCCTGCCTGGGCCTCTCTGTGCTTCCTGGACTTGGGTGGCTATTTCCTTTTTCCCATGTTAGGGAAGTTTTCAACTATCATCTCTTCAAATATTTTCTCTTCTCCTTTCTCTCTCTCTTCTCCTTCTGGGCCCCCTATAATGCGATTGTTGGTGTGTTTAGTGTTGTCCCAGAGGTCTCTTAGGCTGTCTTCATTTCTTTTCATTCTTTTTTCTTATTGATTCCTTCTAGTGTATTTTTCATTTCAGTTATTTTATTGTTCATCTCTGTTTGTATGTTCTTTAATTCTTCTAGGTCTTTGTTAAACATTTCTTCCATCTTCTCAATCTTTGCCTCCATTCTTTTACCAAGGTCCTGTATCATCTTCACTATCATTATTCTGAATTCTTTTTCTGGAAGGTTGCCTATCTCCACTTCATTTAGTTGTTTTTCTGGGGTTTTATCTTGTTTCTTCATCTGGTACATAGCCCTCTGCCTTTTCATTTTGTCTTTCTGTGAATGTGGGTTTCATTCCACAGACTGCAGATTGTAGTTCTTATTGCTTCTGCTCTCTGACCTCTTGTGGATGAGGCTATCTAAGAGTCTTGTGCAAGCTTCCTGATGGGAGGTACTAGTGGTGGATAGAGCTGGCTCTTGCTCTGATGGGCAGAGCTCAGTAAAACCTCAGTCTGCTCGTCTGCTGATGGGTGGGGCTGCGTTACCTCCCTGTTGGTTGTTTTCCCTAAGGCGACCCAGCACTGGAGTCTACCCAGCTCTTTGGTGGGGCTAATGGCAGACTCTGGGAGGGCTCACGCCAAGGAGCCCTGGGAAACCTAGCTAGCAGCAATCCCTCTCTCCCTTTAACTCCCATAATGTCTTGTTTACACACCTCATAGTCTTTACCCCATCAGTGTGGTAGTCTAGTTATTTGTGTATGTGACTATTGCTCCTCTATGACGTTATAAACTCCTTGGGAACAGGGACTATTTCATACCCATACTGTATCCTTTGCAGTGCCCTATACATGGAAGACACTTATTTCTTCATTGATTGAAGATATGAATGAACAAGTAAATGAAGAGTATTTGACGTTGAGACTATCAATCCCCTAAATTTAATAATGTTCAAAATAATTTCTCATGTATTTAGAGCTCTTTTAGCTTATAGTGTACTTCACAACTGCAATCCTATTTTATCCTTCTATTACCTATTAAGGAAACCAAGCTTCCTCTTATTTTTTTTTTTTTTTTTTTTGAGAAAACCTGAAAGGATTATGTTGACCTGGAGTCAACACTTTCTGATAAGTGTAAGGATCCACAAGACTTCTACGATAGGTCAGTTCACACAAAGCTAGTGAATCCATTCACGTTTTAATTGAGCACATCAAAATACATTCTTGAAAAACATAGAAGGCTTTATAGGCTTCATGGTCATCACATGTTTAATGTTTAATGTTGAAGGTTACAGTTCAGGAATATTAGATAAGACCTTTGTTGTTAACATTTGAACATCTTAGGGAACTTTTTGTTCCTTCTCAGTGAACATACATGAGACTGACCTTAAATAAGGCCTTTCCCCCAGTTCACTCTTCTCTTCACAGTGCTGTTTTTTCACAGAGCTCCTGTGGTCACAGACTGTTAATATTCCTGATCTTCTCTTCCTTATGGTACGAAAAAAGAATCTTTCATTCCAAGGCTTCTCATCACCTGTCAGTGGAACCTATGGGATCAAGACTAAATCAAAGACGTTAGACTAGAAATTATTGTTTGTATATACCTTGTGATGTAGGAAAGGAGGGTATTAGGCTGTTTTAAAAATTAGAAATTTAAGGTTCCTTATTTGCCTGGATGACACAGTTTATAAATGTCAAAGTCAAAACTCATCCTTTTCTCTAACATAATATGCTGCTATTAGCAAATTACAGTAATAGTAACTGCAGTTTACTAAGTACCTATTATGTGCAAGGCAATTTTATAAACATTATCTCACTGTATTCTTACCATAAGAGATAGGCATAGGTATCCCTATTTCAGGAATCAGAGGAAATAAAAGAACTTGCCCAGGTAGAAAAGAACAGAGTCAGAATTCAAACTATTATGTCTGATTCTAGAACCTTTGCTTAAAGCAAATGAACCATCAGAGCAGTCTCTTTTTAAATTTATTTTATTGAAGTATAGTTGATTTACAGTGTTGTGTTAATTTCTGCAGTATGGCAAAGTGATTCAGTTATACACACACACACACACACACACACACACACACACACACACGTTCTTTTTCATATTCTTTTCCATTATGGATTATCACAGGATATTGAATATAATTCCCTGTGCTGCACAGTAGGACCCTGTTGTTTATTCGTTCTATGTATAATAGTTTGCATTTGCTAATCCCAAACTCCCAGTCCATCCCTACCCCTCCTCCTCCTTGGCAACCACAAGTCTGTTCCAGCAGAGCAGTCTTAATGCAACATTTATATGGTAATTCTTAAAGCTAAATGTTTAGAACTGAACTTGGCTTCTCCCCTTAGCCTGTTCCCCTCCCACGTTTAGAACTGAACTTGACTTCTCCCCTTAGCCTGTTCCCCTCCCATCTTCCCCATCTCAGGCGTTAGTGCCTCCATCTGAGCAGCTCTCAAATCAAGAGTCTGGGTCATCCTTCATTTTCCCCCACCCCATTTATACCTAGCTCTTCCACAGGGTCCAACTCTCCTCCTTCCAGCCACGCTCCTTGTCTCCATCTTCACTTTCCCCGCACTTGTCCTCGCTGCTCACCCACATACACCACCCTCTCTCTCCCAGCCACCTCCCAGCTTGTGCCCATCTCCACTCTTTACTCCGTCTTCATTCAAATCCATGCTCATACAGAAGCCCAAGAGACCTTTACATAGCATGCATGGAATCGTGTCACTCTCATTCAATTGTCATCCACTAAATTTCAGATAAAATTGAACTCTATGCCATGCCTATGAATCCCTGCATGCTCTCCCCCATCTCAACTCTCCATGGTTTCCCACAAGCTCCCTCCTCTGATTCCCAAGGCTCTTTTTTTAGCTCCTCCCACATAACCAGGCTCCTATCCTCAGGGACTTTGCAAGTTCGGTTCCCTCTGCCAACACCTCCCCACCCTGCACATGAACAAACTCACATTCTTTACCCAGCTATTTTGTACATATCCTTTCATGTCACTGCCTCAGAGAAGACTTCCCTGACATGCTGTCTAAATTAGGTCTCCCTGTTTTATTTACCCAGGGAACTCTTACTTTTCCTTCACAGTAATTATCACCATTAAAATGCTAATTTGTTGGTGAGCTAATCTGCTGTCTCCTTCACTAAACTATAAGCACCATAAGGGCAGGGACAGGGACATTATATATTTTTTAACTGCTGTATGAACAGTGTATGCCTGAAGCACAGAAAAGGTGCACATTAAAAATTTGTTGATGGAATGAAATGCAGACAGCTTAAAACCAGCACATCCACTTATTTCACTAAGTTGAGAGTAAATATTTACTCTTCTCTGAAGGACTCCAAAAGTAGTAGTAAAAGATGCAATAAAGCTTTAAGTAACCTATTTGTATTGCTATTCTGTTAATCTTATCCATTCTTTCCTCCCCTCTCTTCTCTCTCCTCTCCCCTCCCCTCCCCACCCCCTTCCCTTCCTTCCCCTTCCCTTCAAGAAGCATTTCCTCTAGGTTATCAGTGAAAGCATCAGGGTACCAGAATCCCACAGAGCTACATGGAAGAGCTTTCCGTGAATCATTGGCCCATACCCACAGTTAATTTCTCACCCAAATTTTCATTAGTTATTTTCAGTGATTCCAGAACACCATAGCTCCAGAGTCTAACAGTAAACATTTGTCTGGAGATCCAGACTTTTAGGGAATATACCAGACTCCCCCAAAGAAGGTGCACTGGTATACAAGCAACAAATTATTTCTGTCCAGTTCTTTGAAGATTGGGAAGTACTGGAATGAGAGTACAAAGTGGCCTGTATCACCCTGTGTCCAGCCCTTCTGTTTTAGAAGACCCTTGTTTTCACCAAGTAGCAAATATGAGCCCCTAATATATGTCTTTTGAAAGGTGCCCTGCTGTGGTATCATGGCTGTTTGAAAGCTTGGTGTTCTGTAGGTCATTTGAGGACCCCCAGGTTCTCTTTAGTTACAGCTATTGCTGCTAATTGGGAGTTTAAATCAATTGTATTGTCCAACCCGTCATGTTCCAAACCATCCACAGAGGCCTCAGCCGTGTAGGCACTGGTACAAGGAAGATTCTCTTAGACACTCAGGTGTGGTTTCAGGTAAACATCTTAAATTTGCACCAGCAGAGTACTGAGACCTGACATTTTTAGCCCACTGGAGACTTTCATTCTGGCTTAAGTTTGTGCCTCTCAAGAGGTTAAAAAAAACAAAAAAACTACTAAGTCACACACTCTCTCTCAGAGAGTAGGAAGGAGTAGCTATCATTAATTCATAAGAACTCAAGTAATATTTCAGCTGCACCCATGTAAAGTCCCACCAGGCTTTTTGCCTTATATACTTTGGTTCATCACTGTTGGTTGCCTGCTTCTTAGGACCCTCTGAAGTTTTGTTCCAGACTTAGATTATCTGAGATGTCTCATGTTGTGGAGACCTGCTGTGGGCGACTCTGGGACTCCCTACTTCTCAGAGGTGATTTCCGTAACTTGAACACATCTTTTGAATTCCTTAAAAGACAATTTTGTGCTGAGTGGTACATTCACCAATGGAATCGGCTTCACTTAAGCCTTACTATCCAAACAGAATTATATTACAAGCTTGGCAGACTTTCCAGCAGAATTCTCACACTGGGGAAGGCATATGGGGTGTCTAAAACAGGTTTGAGGGTGGTCAGTCAAGCTGAAGATATCATTTGGCAGGAATATTAAATATCCCACCTGTGAAAAAATGAAAATTAGCTTAATTTTCATAATTTGTGTAGTTGAGAGCCTCCATGTGTAGATATTTTTTTAGTACCTTGTCCAAGATATGGATTCATTAGCTATAGATTATAAAACTCAATCCATAGCAGTGTAGCTAATCTGAAATTGCAGAGAGAATAATATTGAAATCATTTACAACACTTAAAACTAATTAAGTGGAACAATGCATGAAAATCTAACTAGCGATACACTCAAAGCTCTCTGGCTCCCTCATCCTGCCCTCCTTTCTCTTTCTGTTAGACGTTCTCTTGATGACAACATCACTGCATGTTACGTAGATGCAAACACTAAAAGTTTTGGAGGCATATAAATAATAATTTAATTTTTAAAAATTTTTATTGGAGTATAGTTGATTTACAATGTTGTGTTAGTTTCTGCTGTACAGCAAAGTGAATCAGTTATACATATATTACATATATTCACTCTTTTTTTTAGATTCTTTTCTCATATAGGCCATTACAGAGTATTGAGTAGAGTTCCCTGTGCTATACAGTAGGTTCTTATTAGTTATCTATTTTATATATAGTAGTGTGTATATGTCAATCCCAATCTCCCAGTTTACCCCTACCACCCTTACCCCTGCTAACCGTAAGTTTGTTTTCTGCATCCGTGACTGTACTCCTGTTTTGTAAATAAGTTCATTTGTACCCTTTTTTAGATTCCACATATAAGCGATATCATATGATATTTGTCTTTTTGTGTCTGACTTACTTCACTCAGTATGACAATCTCAGGTCCATCCATATTGCTGCAAATGGCATTATTTTGTTCTTTTTTATGGCTGAGTAATATTGCATATATGTACCACGTCTTCTTTATCTATTGCTCTGTTGATGGACACGTAGGTTGCTTCCATGTGCTGGCTGCTGTGAATAGTGCTGCAATGAACATTGGGGTGCATGTATCTTTTTGAATTATGATTTTCTCAGGGTATATGCCCAGTAGTGGGATTGCTGTGTCGTATGGTAGTTCTATTTTTAGTTTTTTAGGGAGCCTCCATACTGTTCTCCATAGTGGCTGTACCAATTTACATTCCCACCAACAGTGTAGGAGGGTTCCCTTATAATTTAATTTTTTGATTTAATAGTCCTTTCTCTAGCTTTCTCTGGCCAAGTAAAGACAGTAATTTTTCACCATCAACTAGGAAATTAATTAAGCAGCATAGATAACGTCAGCATGTCCTGGGTTTAACCCAAGAAATAGTAGAGAAGGAGAGAACTAACAATTGGTGTGGTTCATTTCTGCCAAGAGTTGTACAAGGTACTTTATACATTTTATTAACTCTGTCATAGCAACTCAATAGTTAATACATTATTATCCTTATTTTTCATAAATGAAGTAATGTCTCAAAGACATTACAATAATTGCACCAAATAACACAGATAATATCATGTTAAACCTAGGCTCAACCTCACAGATCTGATATTGTACCCACAGAAGATTGAGTGTAATTATAGCCAGTCTATGAAGCAATAAATGTTTTAAGTATGGAGGAAAGTTTTGAAAGCAGCAGAAAAACTAATGGAATATGGCTTTGTTTTGTTCTAAACGTAAGATTCTGAAATTGAAATGTAAGTTTCAGTTTATATTCTTTCAAAAATAAAAGTTTTACAGGGACTATTTAAAAATAAAAGTGAAATCTTATTATTTAAAATATAATTGTTTTAGGTTCATTATTGAATAAAAGTTCATTATTGAACGCCCCATTAAAAATCCCAGAACATCAAATATTTAACATTAAGTACCTAAGAGTGTTCTGAGTATGAAGGAAGAAAGTGAGACACTGAATTAATTATGTACTGGTATTTAATCATTCAGGCATTTTTATTGATTCAAATTATGGTAAAGTTACTCAGACTAAGGGAGTGAGGCATAATTTTCCAGGAATGCGCCTACTTTTTTTTTTCATTTGAAACATATAGTGTTTATTTTTTTGTTTTGTTTTGTTTTTGGAATATAGTTGATTATATATATAGTGTTAGTTTCAGGTGCACAGCAAAGTGAATCAGTTATACATATACATATAGTCACTTTTTTTTATATTCATTTCCCATATAGGTCATTACAGAGTATTGAGTAGAATTCCCTGTGCTATACAGTAGGTCCTTATTAGTTATCTGTCTTACATATAGTAGTGTATATATGTCAACCCCAATCTCCCAATTTATCCCTCCCTTCCATCCCTCCTGGTAACCATAGGTTCGTTTTCTACATCTGTGACTCTATTTCTGTTTTGTAAATAAGTTCATTTGTACCATTTTTTAGATTCCGCTCCTACTTCTTTTTTCTTTTCTCTCTTAATATCTCAAGTATACTCAGAGACATCTTCACAGATTCCTGGGCACTACATCTGCAGCCCAGATTTCCATAGTGAAACAGAAGTGTTAGGATCTAGCTTGTCTTCCAAGTGAGGGGAGGAATAGATAGTCCAGGAAAAGGCCACAGGTGTACTCCCAAAGCAGGGTCTATGTTCACTTCTTAACGTAATAAAGATACCATGAATGATACAGCACCATCATCAAAGTCGGGGTTCCATGATGAAGGGTTTAAAATGGAACAGTCTGTTAGCTCTTGCCCTTTGGCAAAAACTGTCACCTTTCTTAATTCTACAGACATGTCCAGAATGTCCTTGGGCTCCCTTAAATCCTCAACTTCCCACCAAAAAGAGTTGGCTGTACCTTCTGCTCTTTCTACTGGTTTAGAGAAGTTTTCTACTTTCATATTTTGAAGTATTTCAGGAGTTGTTTCAATTTCTGTTAGTGGGAGTATATCTTAGAGTGGCGTGAAGTGCTGTTTATCACTTTCAAATGCCTTCCCTTGTCAAGAAGCAGATGCCTACGGAAGATCCTATCTAATCCAATAGGTGAAAAGATGGTGTTCACAACATGTTTCTGAAGACGTGTAAGGGTCCTGGGAGACAATGTTCTTTAAAGTTGATAACACCACAGTAATTGAATCTCAGCATCATTTGCTTGAACCACTATCTAATGCTGGAATTTCTTCAGAACTTTCTTACCAAGCTCTATTTGAACACCTGTAATAACTGACATCTTCCTGCCGACCAAGCCTACAGCCCAAAGCAACAGCCCTGCACCTTCACTGCATGATGGAATCACCTGGAGGGTGTTTAAAATGCCCAGGCCCGGGACTTCCCTGGTGGTGCAGTGGTTGGGGGTCCGCCTGCCAATGCAGGGGGCAAGGGTTCGAGCCCTGGGCCGGGAGGATCCCGCGTGCCACGGAGCAGCTAAGCCCGTGCACCGCAACTGCTGGGCCTGCGCTCTGGAGCCCGCGAGCCACAGCTACTGAGCCCACGTGCCACAACTGCTGAAGCCTGCGCGCCTGGAGCCCATGCTCCGCGGCGGGGGGTGGGGGGAGCACCGAGGTGAGAGGCCTGCGCGCCGCAGTGAAGAGTGGCCCCTGCTTGCCACAACTGGAGGAGGCCTGCATGCAGCAACGGGGACCCAACGCAGCCAAAAATAAATAAATAAAATAAAATAAATTTATTAAAAAAAAAAAAATGCCCAGGCCCATCCCAGAGGGTTGTTGTGAGAAACAAAGCAAGATGAAATATGTGAAAGCACTTTGTAAACTGTAACTTACAGAAAAAATGTAAGGTACATCATCATGCATCCTGTTAAAAATAATTTCTAAATATTCACCCATCATTCCAACCTATCTAAACTTTTTTAGATCCTGATTCTGACATCCAACTTATTTTCTATCCCTTCCAGCTATATGTCAAACTTTTCTATTTAAAATTTCATTTATGTCATGAATCATATATGAGTATTATTGAGGACCTACAGAATTCAAGACACTGAACAGTGTGCCTAGTATTCCTAGCCAGTGGTCACATTCGCCCAAGTTGGGGGCCCTCTTAGTGCCCGTGTTCTGTTGATGCCCTGGTCAGGCTTTCTTTGCTTTTTCATTGGCAAGGGATTGGTGGTTTTAATACATAGTAGTCAAATAGTTTCTCTTTTTTTTATCTAACCATGTCTTTAGACCTGTACATTTGCCCCATATTGGTTTTTTTTAATATTGCATTTACCCCCTGTAAAAGTCCAAGGTCAGTCAGAAATATAGATGCTTTAAGTATTTCTAAGTATATTTTTGGCACCTTATAAGTAAATTGGCTTTTAGGATGTCTGCATGGTTGGTATTCATTTGTCTTATTTCAGATCTGTTCCTAGAGAACTAGGGTACTTTCTTTTAATGTAACCATAAAGCTAAACCTAGCACAAGATGCCAGAGTCTGTGTCTTGCCATTAAGCCATTAACTCTTCCTGACTGAACTGTTCCCTTCCAGTTTTGGGATGTTAAGAACCCTAAGTAGTAAGAATTCTTTTTCTGTCTGGCAGACACTTACTCCTACTTAAGTAGTTTCTCTGCCTCAGCACAACCTGATGGAGATTCATTCCATTTTCTGTGTGGATCACTTATCCAACTCAGAAAAACCTGACCCTGACTATTTTTAGATGGAGGAGGAATCAGGCTTTCTGGAAAATGATGATATGGAATATGATGATTGTGCAGCAGTCATGTATATGCCAAATCTTTTTAATAACCAGGCTAAAGGATTTCTCACTTTGTGGCTAGTATTTCTACTTTCTCATTGGTATCGGTCACTTAAATGCCAGATTCATTTACACTTTTTACAGCAAGTAGGACATGAACCTTGTGAGTTTCCTGAAAGCTTGCTGCTAGTAGACAGAATTATGCCCTTTTTGTTAAGTCCTTGCATTGGTACTGACAATGGAAATGCACGCTTCCAGAGCTTGTGCAGTAAGGGACACACACGGTCTTATCTACGAAGTGTGCCCAGGTCACTCTGCCTGAGCTCAGAAATCTCTGTAAGGAATTGTGTGACCTGACTTTTCTCACCCACTCTTTTAAAAGTTTAAAAGCTCTTTATCATTTTTCTATGGGGGACAAGATTAGAGCCCTAGAAATTTTAATTGGAAGATTTTTATTAGTATTCTAAAAAACACATTTAATATCTATAAAAACTGTCAGTCTATCGAATTTAATACTGAAACCCACCATGTAAATCCTAACAATTATTAATCGTTAGGATTAATTATTATAATTATTAATAATTAGGTTTATTAATAATCCTAATGATTATTTCATATGTTATTATTCCCTTAGCCAGGAGCCTCAACTCCCTCACTGATCTAGTTAATGGGTTCTAGTTTCCCCTGAAGTAAATACACAATAAAACATCACTCTACAAAGCGCCAAGGAAAACCAAGGCAGGCTTAAAGAATAATAAAACCAGAGAACTTATACTACAACTATACTATCTATTAACAAGCTAAAGTAATTAAGACAACGTCATAAGAAGCACAGACCGATTGAGCAGTGGAACAGAGAAGAGAGTCTAGAAACAGAACTGTACATATATAGTCATCTAATTTATGACACAAGTGACATTGCAATGCACTGAGGAAAAATGATCTTTTCAAAAAATGGCGATGGGTCAGCTATATCCATGTGGAGAAAATATATGGTGACCCTCCTTATCCCACACCATACATAGAAATCAATTCCAGATGGACTACTGATGTAAATGTGAAAATTAAATAGTAAATCCTGTAGAAAAAGCATAGGAGGACATCATCATGACTTTACAGTAAACGAAGATTTCTTAAAGAGAACACAAAGTATAACCATTAAAAAAAGAATAATTAAGAACTTCTCTTTATCAAAAGACACCTTTAACAGTCTGAAATAGTAAGCCATAGAGGGGGAAAATATATTTCCACACCACATATCCAATAAAGGACTCATATCAGAATATGTTTTTTTTTTCAATTCCCAGAAAGCAATAAGCCAGATAACCTAATAGAAAGTTGGGGGCAGGGAGATTTGAACAGACAGTTTGTAAAAAAAGGTATCCAAGTAGCCAATGAGCCATGAAAGATTGCTCAACACCTTAGTTGCCAGGGCAATGCACATTGAAACCACAATGCAATACTACTACACACCCACCTAAATGGTTATGATGGAAAAGACTGACCACAGCAAGAGCTGACAAACTTGTGGAGCAACTGGAACTCTCATTCCCTGTTGGTGAGATGGTAAATTTATACAACTCTTTTGAAAAACTCTTTGACAGTATCTCCTTAAACTGAACATATTCATACCCTACAGCCCAACAATTCCACTTCTAGTTATGACTCCCACAGGAATGCATACCTGCGTTCACCAAAAGACATACTAGAATGTTCCTAGGAGCAATATTTGTATTAGCTCCAAACCAGAAAAAACCTAAATGGTAAAATGAATAAATTATGGCTTATTTATACAATGGAATATTGTTTAGCAATGAGAAGGAATGATCTAAAAATGATCCCCAACAATATGCATGAGTCTCAGAAACGTAATATTAAGCAAAAGAGGCCAGATACAGAAGAATACAGGCAGAGTCTTTTTTACAAGTACAAAAGTAAGCAATACTAACCTAGGCTGCTAGATGTTAAGATGGTGGTTACCTGTGTGTCAGGGGAGTGATTTAAAGGAACATGTGGTGTGGGAATTCTTTGATGCTGGTATTGTTCTATTTCTAGGTCTGGGTATGGTTACACAGATCAGTTTATGAAAACCTATCAAGCTCCAACTTTAGGATTTATGCATTGCTCCATATGTTTGTTATACTTCAGTAAGAATTTTAAAAACACTATAAGCTAATACTCAGGGTACAAAAGAAAAATCAGTCCTGTAAAATGGAGGTGGCAATGTCAAAATATTCCAAAGTTAATAAAATTACTAGGTTGAGGCTGCTTCAGAGAATGACAGTTAATCACCAGTCATGCTTTAGCTGAACTCAAGGTGACATGGGGTGTGTTATTTAATTTCACTTGCATTGTTTGAACTCTTCTTCTGATACAGTAACTGTTCAACTTGACCCCTTTAACTCCCCAAGGAAAACTTAGGATTTCAGATAAAGCTCACTGGAATATGGAAGGTACATTTTCTGTTGTATGGGAATATTTTCCAAGTAGTGTACTGCAATAGACAAAAATAAGTCAGCAATTTTTTAAAGTTAAAAAAAATTTTATTAGAGTTTAACTCATCTGAAAAGGGTTGAAATTATTAGTAGCGTTATTTGAATAGGATATCACTGATAAAAATACTTTTAACTAATGGGTAAGTTGAAAAGCCCCTAAAGGTACTTTTTATCTGCAGGAAGGTACAGCAGGCAAAGCTGCTGTTACCAAGCACACTCTTTTTCCTCCCCTGGGAGGGTCTAATCAAGCCCTGTGCTCTGATTGAAATGCAGGGCTCAAAGTGGGAAAACTGATTAACAAAATAAAAAACCTAAAGTGTTTCCCATGCAAACAGTCATCAGCGTATCTTATATAATTATGTAGCCCATAAATCAACACAGCGTGCAAGGACTTCAGTCAGAGTGTAAATATCTTAATGACTGAGACATCTTTAACCATGAATAATTTATATCTGCGTGATCCATTTTTCTCAGCCATACTTCACTTCAGCAGAGTAAACTAATCTTCTGTCAGCGGATGGGCTCTGCATTATTTCTTCCTGATTTTTCTTCTGTTTGTTTTTCTCATTTTGACACAGTCCATTTTTTTCTCTTGCACTTTCTTAAATAAGGGTTCTGCATTCATCCACCCTGTCTGCTTGCTTTTATTTTTCCTATGCATCTTATTAGACATCTTGGAATAAAGCCAGAGCTTTTGGACTCTGGCTTTTCATAAGGCCCTCTGTGGATGGAATTGGTTGGCAGCTAGGGAAATAGGCTTAATACCACAAGGCAGTATGAGCTTCCTGATGTTGCTGTGTGGAAACATTTATTATGGAAAGCAATTGCCAGAAAAGGCTAATGATCAATTAAACGTGAGCATTTGTAGATCCCCTTCTGTGATGCGGAGAGTAACGGCCACATGGTAATGCTGGAACGCAGTACTTGCTAAAATTGTTTGTTTTCCTAGAGCACATTAAAATAAAGGCAGCTGAGAAGCATTCAGTTTAAATTCTCTCATCTAAGAAGCTCATGCCGAGCATCCCAGCTCACCACGCTCAGCCTCCTCTGACCCCCATAGGTCTCATATCACTGCCATTCCCTTGACATGTGCCGTAGATACTTGGTAATAATAATTGCGCTGGCGATCCGGTGGTTAAGACTCCGCGCTTCCACTGCAGGGGACGCGGGTTCGATCTCTGGTCGGGGAACTAAGATTCCCGCATGCTGAGCGGCACGGCCAAAAAAACAAAACAAAATAAAAATAATTGCCTTTCCCTAGACAGCCCTACGGATAGGGAGCTTGAGTCACCTTCTGTGGATCATGACGTATTTGACACACTTTTTGACATACTTGAGTAATCTTCCTAGAAAGTTGGAAATCATATCCCATTAGATAACCCAATATTTTTATAAGCACTTTGACCCTACTGTATTAAAGATTTCAAAGGGGGTGGGGGGATTGCAAACATTACGTGTCCTGCAGTTTTTTTAAAAAAGTAACTAGACACTTCATGAGGTTCAACAGAATAAATTTCCATAGTGGAATCCAAGAGTTGTGTCCCATCCCCCTGCCTTTTCGGCAAGGGAACCCAAGGAGTTATGAGAAGGAAGGGATAATACATTTTCATCTTTGAGTCCCCAGTACCTTCTGAGGTTCCTGGAATATAGTTAGCACTCAATAAATGTATTTTAAAATTTATGTTGTTGGGACTTCCCTGGTGGTGCAATGGTTAAGAATTCGCCTGCCAGTGCAGGGGACACGGGTTCGAGCCCTGGTCAGGGAAGATCCCACACGCCGTGGAGCAACTAAGCCCGTGCGCCACAACTACTGAGCCTGTGCTCTAGAGCCTATGAGCCACAACTTCTGAAGCCTGAGTGCCACAACTACTGAAGCCCGTGTGCCTAGAGCCCATGCTCTGCAACAAGAGAAGCCAACGCAATGAGAAGCCTGCACACCGCAATGAAGAGTGGTGGTGCCACTGCAATGAGAAGCTCGCCGCAAGTAGAGAAAGCTCGTGTGCAGCAACAAAAACCCAACGCAGCCATAAATAAATAAATAAATTTATTAAAAAAAAAATTCATGTTGTTGCAGGAATGATGACTTAGCCTGCAGACTTAGAAAGCCCAGTGTGCAGGAATGTGAGATGGGTGATCTTCTATCCTGGCAAGAATCTAGTTAGGCTTCTCCAGCCTCCTGGCCAAAGCATTTGGACTTGGTCTCAGTCATATATATAAAATGCCAACAGAGCAGGGTCTCCTCACAGAGGACCTTCTTGAATTATCTAACATCCAGCTTCTGCTGGAAACCTAAGTAAGGGAAAAGATTGCTATCTAGGAAGATCCCCAAAGAGACATCCAGTCTGTCTACCCAGGGATCTGTCTTTAGATCAAGTTGACCATCACACTAGCTTGTCGCATTTAGAGACACCAGCATTGATTTGCTTTTTAATCTTATGCCTCAACTTTGATCAAAGAGTAGTCATTATGAAAACGCACTGAGGGCATTACCCATTATATCAGTTTGCACCATCTGTATACAAAACTCCATGGGAGAGGTAGCTCTTAGAGCTGCCTGCTACAAGGAAATTTCCACTGTAGGGATGAGAAGACTTCCTCTTCTCCAACAGTGAGAACTGCATAATTGACAATGTTCCTGTAACCGTTGTAGTTTCCAGGAAGTATAGTCATATTTTTTTAATTGTAACAGAATTCACATAACATATAATTAACCACTTTAAAGTATAAAATTCAGTAGCATTTAGTACATTCACAATGTTGTGCTACCATAAGCTCTGCCTGGTTCTAAAACTGAAGCAGTCACTCTTTATTCCCCTCTGCCCCCAACCCCTGGCAACTACTAATCTACTTTCTGTCTCTGTGGATTTACCTATAATTTAGAGTCATTTTTGCAATTCAGTCAAAGCATCTCTATTAACCCTTATAGGCAAGCATTCGTAGGTCTTTTTATTCTTCCTGATTGCTTCTTTATATTACATATTTTGTTTAAAGCAAGCAGCCTCCAGACTTTGTGGAAAGAAGTTGAGTGGAGATATGTACAAATAAGGATATCCTCCCTCTTACCTCCAGAACTGCTCATGACCCTTCTCCATGCTACTCTGCACTGAGACCTGTGTGGCCTGCATTATGGGCTCCCATGTCCTCTGGCTCCGGTTGGGTTTAGCTAAGAGGGAATCGTGGCCAGAGATCAGAGGGAGGGAGGACAGTGAGGTCCAGTGTATTCCCTGGCTTCACCCTGTGGATTCACTGGGGATGGCTGCATCCTTTGGCTGAAGGTCCCAGCTCCTGTCAGCTAGCCCTCTCCATACAGTCCTTTCTGAACCCTGGTTTCGCTAACAGCTCTATCCTTTGCCTTTTTGGGCCTAGTGGAGTATGGTGCCCTGTTGCTTCTAACCCCAGAGTATTGCATTATCCCTTGTGGTTTCCCTATAACCTGCCCACACATTTCTAAATAAGTGAGTCCCCTACATACGAATGAGTTCCATTCCAAGAGCGCGTTCGTTAGTCCAATTTGTTCATAAGTCCAACAAAGTTAGCCTAGGTACCCAACTAACACAATCAGCTATATACCGCTGCTTTTACGCTTGCTTCCAGACATCCTGGGCCTGAAATAAAGTTACTGTCCTACTGTACTCTATACAGTACTGTACAGTAAAGTACACAAAAGCACAACCACTTGTAGAGGATGCACGCATGTGACAGTGTACACCAGACATGTGAACTAACTTACGTGATTAGGCATGCAAAGGCACATCGCATCTTTGAAAGTTCGCAACTTGGAGGTTCATATGTAAGGGACTTACTGTAGTTCCTTCATTAAAATCTCATCAAATTATCCTAATTTGAGTATATCATCTGTTCTTTGCTAGGACCTTGACTTAGTAAGCTTATGCTACTCCATGTTTCTGTTCAGCTGTCAGTCAACGTGATTTGCTCAGAGCCCTCTGCATATCATCTGGTCTGGCAGATTCTCCAATGGCCAGACAGTGTCCTTTCCCAGGCATCCAGAGCATTCACATCTCTTCATGCTGTTAGGGTACAGAACCTTTGTTCAATCTCTGAGTGATGCCAGTCTCTTTCAAGAGCTCATAATCCTGGAAATAGCTTATTTACTTGACCATTTCCAACTATTACAACACCCACTTATAGAAGGGAAATGACCAATGAGTTCAAGTTCCATCTGGAAGAAGGTGGGTTACCTTTCGTGGAATGGATTGTTCCCTAATGATTTTGCCATCAGATAAACTCAAACACTTCTCAGTCTGGTATTATGAGGCATTGAATAGAATTCATTATGCAGGCTTAGAATTTAGACAAAGGAAAACTATCCCTCATCATCAACATCATCTGGGTATGCATGTGCACCCTGTTACAAGAACAGCCATTCAAAGGGTTTAAACATGGGGTTAACATGATTTCAACTACACTAGGAACTCTTAAGCATAACAATATGACTTCAATGTCTGCATCATCACTACTGTTAGCATAACACCTTGAATAAAATAATAGGTCTTCATTTATTCCATCAACAAATAACATTGAGCACCTGCTGTGTACACAGATGCTATGTAGACAATATGGAGGGTCACAGTCATGAGCAGGACGTACACAGTCCCTACAGCATGGAGTTTACATTATTAATCAAAGAACAATTAATTAAAGAGGTAATTGAACAACTAATTGTTGAATTACGTTTATTAGAAGTGCTGTGAAGGGAAAGCATAGGGTTCTGTTAAAACATATAGCAGACAGGTTGACGTGGTTTGCAGGGCAGGGCAGGAATCCCTGCAGAAGTGACATTTGAGCAGAGAGCAGCATTGAAGGAGGGACCAGGGGAGAGTTGGAACATTCCAGGTAGACAGAACAGTATATATAAGGGGCCAGAGGCAGGAAGGCACACAGTGTTTTTGAAGAATTGAAAGAGGAGTAGGAAGCTGGGGCAGAGAGATCAAGGGCAGAATGGTGGTAAAGGAAACTGGTGAGTTAAGCAGGAGCCAGATCATGTAGGTCCTTGAAGACTCTGATAATACATTTTACCCTGTTACAAGAACAGCTGTTGAAAGGTCTTAAGCATGGGGTTAACATGATGAGATCTGCACTTTTAAAAAATTGGATCTGGATTGGGGAAGTTGGGAGCCGTGAGAACATGAGGGATATATCAGTTGATGGAAGCTTGGACTAAAATGGTGACGATGGATTTGGAAAGAAAGAATGAAATTGAGAACTCTGTAGAAATTAGAACCAAGAGGAATTTGTGAGAGTGAGGGAGAAGATGGAGTTGGGGATGACTCCTGGGTTTCTGGTTTGCCTGATAGAATTAAGCGTGAGCCATTCACTAGGAGGAGACATGGAGAAGAATCAGTGGAGTGGGGTGGCCTCACCATTCACTTAGGACATGTTGTGTTTGATAGGCTTATGAGACATTCAGGAATTGTGCAAGGCAGCAATGAAGGATGTGTGCTGGACACATGCATTTGAGAGTGCACACGGTGAGGTGAAACTCTGGGCTGCTAAGGAGAGAGAACAGAGGACTGAGCTCATACCCTGTAAGCTGTTGTCAACAATCCCTGATCAGCTTTACATGAGATAAGCGCCGCCTTTTCCTCATCATTTTTTTCTGCATAAGTTAGGACCTCATTATGACACAGTCTTGTTAGAAAGTTAAAGTTGGCCCTAGGAAGTTCTTAATGTGAATGCTTCATATTATGGGATGAATGTACAAAGGTGGGGGACCATCCCACAAACTCAGCCTTTAAAGGATGTTAGTGTTCTCATCAAAATATTTAAAGGTCTGAGGTTTTTCATCCCATCTTTTTTTATACATATATATAAATTTATTTATTTATTTATTTATTTTTGGCTGCGTTGGGTCTTCGTTGCTGCGCTCAGGCTTTCTCTAGTTGTGGCGAGCGGGGGCTACTCTTCGTTGCAGTGCACTGGCTTCTCACTGCGGTGGCTTCTTCTTTGTTGTGGGGCACAGGCTCTAGGCATGCGGGCTTCAGTAGTTGTGGCACATAGGCTCAGTAGTTGAGGCTCATGGGCTCTAGAGCGCAGGCTCAATAGTTGTGGTGCACAGGCTTAGTTGCTCCGTGGCCTGTGGCATCATCCTGGACTAGGGCTCGAACCTGTGTCCCCTGCATTAGCAGGTGGATTCTCAACCACTGCACAACCAAGGAAGACCCTGCATCCCATTTTGATAAACATTAGTTGTCTAGAATCACCTTTATATCTAGCAGCTCCCCTCTTCTACCCATTAGGAGGATACTGGAATTTAAATTCAGCTATTGTGTTTTTTCAAAAAGTTTATTAACCTTCTCTAATTTTCCAATTCCCACTAGGCTCTTCCTTACTGACATTGCTAGTTCTTTGCAGAGTCATAGATTATCAGAGTTAGAGATCTTTTATTGAAGTCCCCTAATTTTACAGATTAAGAAGATGAGGTCCAGGGGAGATGATGGCTTGGGCCACATGCTAAGTTGGTGGCATAGCGAGGACCACCCTCCAGACCTCCAGATCTGAGCCCAGCTTAGAATCACACTGTGTCTTCTCTTAACCATGAGTTTACATTTCTCTTTTCAGAGTTCTGAAGCTTTCCAGAGTTCTGAAGCTTTCCACTTTAAATTTTAAAAGAAACTCATTAATTGCACGTTAGGCTCCCCCAAATGTAAATGTTGCATTTGTTGTTCCTTCAAAGCTTTCATGGGGAAAGTACTGCTTAAAGAGAGACTGTTATTCTAGTTTCCATTCCAGAGGTGCACCAGAGCAGCTATGAGTACACTCTCTCTCTCCCTCTAAATTAATGGTGGCAGAAAATATGATACCCTTTTTCTATGCTTCTTAATGTTCCTGTTCCTATCATTTCTTTCTATAAGAAAAAATTTAATATTAATTCTTCACTATAACTGGAACATTAGAACCAAAATAAGAATATAATTTTTAATACCTTGACAAATATATAGGCCAGGAAAAAAGAATAGCAACGTAAGAGTTTATATTTAAACAACTTTCACATATGCCAATAACCTCTTTATAAACTCTGATCTTTAATCCTGATGTCTTTAAAGAAACATGAAAACCTAGTGTGTGTACTGGGTGATGGTTGATGGTGGCTTTATAAAATTTACATCTGCACATAACTATACATAGCTGCTTCTTAGAATAAAAGTTCAAGAAAGGTATGTTGGAGGCATAAACTCAAGTGAAAAGACCTGTCACAGTACAGATTCAGCTGGCAACAAAAACTCAAACTTACACTACTAGCTTAAATGTGGAAGAAGTTTATTTCTTGGGAGAGCAAGCAATCTCTGGAGATACAGTTTCAGGAATCTAAGCATCCCCTATCTGGGAGTGCCATGCCCTTGTCTTCATGGTGGGAGATGGCTCACCAGTTCTGGGCCCACAGTGCAACATCAAGAAAGGGAAAATGAGGTAGGGGAGGGCACAGCCATTCTTTTTAAGAACGTGTCACATCTCACTTCTACTCACTTCCCATTGGCTAGAACTTAGTCACATGGCTAAGTCCTCACCTCACTGCAGAGGACACTGGGAAATGTTGTCCTTAGCTGGGCAACCATTCGCTCAGCTAAAACTCAGAAAGCTTATTACTAAGAAAGAAGGAAAGATGGGATGCCAAGGAACAACTCTCTCTCTGTTATTTGCAAGAGGTTAAGTTATAAGTAACAAAAAACTTTCTTACTTTCATCTGTTAAGCCCAATAAATTTATCTTTAGACAGAAAACCATGTGGAAGAATACATGTGATTGTCACCTCACAAACCTGTCTGTTAAAAATCCAACAAGTCTATGAGAAATGATTTGGGAAATTAGTCCTTCTAAAATTAGTCCTAAAGTTCTATAAAAATAATGTGAGAAAAGGCCCCACTAGGCCAGAGCTCATATGAGGTTCAACCTGAACAGGAAAAGACATTGCAAGGGAACAAACTCCAGAAAGAGGAGGACAACAGACTTCTGGGGATGGAGCTATAGGGATCAGATTATGTGCACTTGGCTTAGCAGCAGAACTTTGACTGTTAGAGTTGAAAGGGGGGAAGAACCAGCTACCCTCGTGATGGAAGGACAGCTCACACAGGGGCTACAGGGACTGACCAGAATTCTTTACTAGGAGGTCCCAGTGAGACAGATGACATGCAAACCACTGTTGCAGATAAGCCTGGGAGCACTCACTATAAACTCCAAGGTGAGAGTAAGGCAGGACCCTGGGCAGCACATGACCAAGGGAAGCACTGGGGAGAAACAAAGCGGGAAACAAGGGAGAAGGAAGAGAGGCCAGATGATGTCAATGGCCTGAGAACAGGGTGTTGACACAGCAGGGTGAGCAGGACCAGAGAGTTAGGTTTATGGGAAAATTATAGCCATAACACCCCAGAATCAAAAAATCCTCTTAGTGGACTAAGACCTTTGGCTCCTCCCAGCTTTTATTAATGGGACTCTGCCCTGAAATTGACAGGAAGAGGTACAGGCCTTTTAACCTTTTTTAGGACTAAGTATTACCAATCATTTAAGAAACATAGTGCATACAATAATCCTTAGCCCTGGAATATGAATGCGGTTGGCATGACTGTTCTCATCTTTACCTTATTTAAGAAAAATCTTGCTTCATCTGGGACTGAAGATGGCTCTCTCCCAGGGGACTTTTAGCTTCAGGAGTCAGTGCATATTGCCTGAGCTTCAGCGACAGGAATACAGATTTCCTAGTTCACCATATCTGAGTGGTGGCTTGGTGATAAAGATGTACTTGCAGGAAGACAAAGTGGTATTAATGAAGTCTCAAACGCCAGAGCAGTAGAAAGTCATAAAAATACTACCTAGAGGACCTTCAAGATGGCAGAGGAGTAAGACATGGAGATCACCTTCCTCCCCACAAATACATCAGAAATACATCTACATGTGGAACAACTCCTATGGAACACCTACTGAATGCTGGCAGAAGACCTCAGACTTCCCAAAAGGCAGGAAACTCCCCACGTACCTAGGTAGAGCAAAAGAAAAGGAAAAACAGAGACAAAAGAATAGGGACGGGACCTGACCCTCTGGGAGGGAGCTGTGAAGGAGGAAAAGTTTCCACACACTAGGAAGCCCCTTCACTGGTGGAGACGGGGTGGGCGGGGGGGGGAAGCTTCGGAGCCACGGAGGAGAGCACAGCAACAGGAGTTCAGAGGGCAAAGTAGAGAGATTCCCGCACAGAGGATCGGTGCCGACCAGCACTCACCACCCCGAGAGGCTTGTCTGCTCACCCGACAGGGCAGGCGGGGGCTGGGAGCTGAGGCTCGGGCTTCAGAGGTCGGATCCCAGGGAGAGGACTGGGGTTGGTGGCGTGAACACAGCCTGAAGGGGGCTAAGTGCACCACAGCTAGCCGGGAGGGAGTCTGGGAAAAAGTCTGGACCTGCCTAAGAGGCAAGAGACCATTGTTTTGAGGTGCCTGAGGAGAGGAGATTCAGAGCACCACCTAAACGAGCTCCAGAGACGGGCGCGAGGTGCGGCTATCAGCGGGGACACCAGAGACGGGCATGTAGACGCTAAGGCTCCTGCTGCCGCCACCAAGAAGCCTATCTGCAAGCACAGGTCACTATCCACACCTCCCCTCCCAGGAGCCTGTGCAGCCCGCACTGCCAGGGTCCGATGATCCAGGGACAACTTCCCCGGGAGAACGCACGGCGCGCCTCAGGCTGTTGCAACGTCATGCTGGCCTCTGCTGCCTCCGGCTCACCCTGCATGGCATACCCCTCCCACCCCCCAGCCTGAGTGAGCCAGAGCCCCCTAATCAGCTGCTCCTTTAACCCCGTCCTGTCTGGGCAGGAACAGATGCTCTCAGGCAACCTGCATGCAGAGGCAGGGCCAAATCCAAAGCTGAACCCCGGGAGTTGTGCGAACAAAGAAGAGAAAGGGAAATCTCCCCCAGCAGCCTCAGGAGCAGTGGATTAAATCTCCACAATCAACTTGATGTACCCTGCATCTCTGGAATACCTGAATAGACAATGAATCACCCCAAAACTGAGGCAGTGGACTTTGGGAACAACTGTAGACTTGGGGTTTGCTTTCTGCGTCTAATTTGTTTCTAGTTTTATGTTTATCATAGTTTAGTATTTAGAGCTTATTATCATTGGTAGATTTGTTTCTTGATTTGGTTGCTCTCTTCCTTTTTATTTATATATATTTTTTATTTTTCCTTTTTCTCTTTTTGTGAGTGTGTATGTGTATGCTTCTTTGTGTGATTTTGTCTGTGTAGGTTTGCTTTTACCATGGTTTTACCACTTATTATCATTGGTGGATTTGTTTATTACTTTGGTTACTCTCTTCCTTTTTATTTTTTAATTTACTTTTTAATATTTTTTATTTTAATAATTTTTTAATGTATTTTTTTTCTTTCTTTTTTTTTTTATTTCTGCCTTTCTTCTGAGCCGTGTGGCTGACAGGGTCTTGATGCTCCAGCCGGGTGTCAGGCCTGAGCCTCTGAGGTGGGAGAGCCGGGATCAGGACATTGGTCCACCAGGGACCTCCCAGCCTCTCGTAATATCAATCGGCGAGAGCTCTCCCAGAGATCTCCATCTCAGTGCTAAGACCCAGCTCCACTCAACGACCAGCAAGCTACAGTGCTGGACACCCCATGCCAGACAACTAGCAAGACAGAAACACAACACCACCCATTAGCAGAGAGGCTGCTTAAAATCATACTAAGTTCACAGACACCCCAAAACACACCACTGGCCACAGTCCTGCCCACCAAAAGACAAGATCCAGCCTCATCCACCAGAACACAGGCACCAGTCCCCTCCACCAGGAAGCCTACACAACCCACTGAACCAACCTTAGCCACTGGGGGCAGACACCAAAAACAACGGGAAGTATGAACCTGCAGCCTGTGAAAAGGAGACCCCAAACACAGTAAGTTAAGCAAAATGAGAAGACAGAGAAATACACAGCAGATGAAGGAGCAAAGTAAAAACCCACCAGACCAAACAAATGAAGAGGAAATAGGCAGTCTACCTGAAAAAGAATTCAGAGTGATGATGGTAAAGATGATCCAAAATCTTGGAAATAGAATGGAGAAAATACAAGAAACGTTTAACAAGGACCTAGAAAAACTAAAGAGCAAACAAAGAATGATGAACAACACAATAAATGAAATTAAAAATCCTCTAGAAGGAATCAATAGCAGAATAACTGAGGCAGAAGAACGGATAAGTGACCTGGAAGATAAAATAGTGGAAATAACTACTGCAGAGCAGAATAAAGAAAAAAGAATGAAAAGAATTGAGGACAGTCTCAGAGACCCCTGGGACAACATTAAACGCACCAACATTCAAATTATAGGGGTCCCAGAAGAAGAAGAGAAAAAAAAAAGGGGCTGAGAAAATATTTGAAGAGATTATAGTTGAAAACTTCCCTCATAAGGGAAAGGAAATAGTCAATCAAGTCCAGGAAGCACAGAGAGTCCCATACAGCATAAATCCAAGGAGAAACATGCCAAGACACATATTAATCAAACTATCAAAAATTAAATACAAAGAAAAAATAGTAAAAGCAGCAAGGGAAAAGCAACAAATAACATACAAGGGAATCCCCATAAGGTTAACAGCTGATCTTTCAGCAAAAACTCTGCAAGCCAGAAGGGTGAGGCAGGACATATTTAAAGTGATGAAACGGAAAAACCTACAACAAAGATTACTCTACCCAGCAAGGATCTCATTTAGGTTCGATGGAGAAATTAAAACCTTTACAGACAAGCAAAAGCTAAGAGAATTCAGCAGCACCAAACCAGCTTTACAACAAATGCTAAAGGAACTTCTCTAGGCAGGAAACACAAGACAAGCAAAAGACCTACAATAACAAACCCAAAACAATTAAGAAAATGGTAATAGGAACAAACATATCGATAATTACCTTCAATGTAAATGGATTAAATGCTCCAACCAAATGACATAGACTGGCTGAATGGATACAAAAATAAGACCCATATATATGCTGTCTACAAGAAACCCACTTCAGACCTAGAGACACATAAAGACTGAAACTGAGGGGATGGAAAAAGATATTCCATGAAAATGGAAATCAAAAGAAAGCTGCAGTAGCAATTCTCACATCAGAAAAAAAGACTTTAAAATACAGACTATTACAAGAGACAAAGAAGGACACTACATAATGATCAAGGGATCAGTCCAAGAAGAAGACATAACAATTGTAAATATTTATGCACCCAACACAGGATCACCTCAATACATAAGGCAAATGCTAACAGCCATAAAAGGGGAAATTGACAGTAACGCAATAATAGTAGGGGACTTTAACACCCCAGTTTCACCAATGGACAGATCATCTAAAATGAAAATAAACAAGGAAACACAAGCCTAAAAAGACACATTAAACAGGATGGACTTAATTGATATTTATAGGACATTCCATCCAAAAACAATAGAATACACTTTCTTCTCAAGTGCTCATGGAACATTTTCCAGGATAGACCATATCTTGGGTCACAAATCAAGCCTTGGTAAATTTAAGAAAATTGAAATCGTATCAAGTATCTTTTCTGACCACAACGTTATAAGACTAGAAATCAAAAAATCCCTAGAAACAAATGACAATGAAAACACAATGACCCAAAACCTATGGAATGCAGCAAAAGCAGTTCAAAGAGGGAAGTTTATAGCAATACAATCCTACCTCAAGAAACAAAAAACATCTCAAATAAACAACCTAACCTTACACCTAAAGCAATTAGAGAAAGAAGAACAAAAAATATCCAAGGTTAGCAGAAGGAAAGAAATCATAAAGATCATATCAGAAATAAATGGAAAAGAAATGAAGGAAATGATAGCAAAGATCAATAAAACTAAAAGCTGGTTCTTTGAGAAGATAAACAAAACTTATAAACCATTAGCCAGACTCATCAAGAAAAAAGGGAAAAGACACAAATCCATAGAATTAGAAATGAATAAGGAGAAGTAACAACTGACACTGCAGAAATACAAAGGATCATGAGAGATTACTACAAGCAACTATATGCCAATAAAATGGACAACCTGGAAGAAATGGACAAATTCTTAGAAAAGAACAACCTTCTGAGACTGAACCAGGAAGAAATAGGAAATGTAAACAGACCAATCACAAGCACTGAAATTGAAATTGTGATTAAAAATCTTCCAACAAACAAAAGCCCAGCACCAGGTGGCTTCACAGGCGAATTCTATCAAATATTTAGAAAAGAGCTAACACCTATCCTTCTCAAAATCTTCCAAAATATAACAGAGGGAGGAACACTCCCAAACTCATTCTATGAGGCCACCATCACCCTGATACCAAAACCAAAGATGTCACACAAAAAAGAAAACTACAGGTCAATATCACTGATGAACATAGATGCAAAAATCCTCAACAAAATACTAGCAAACAGTATCCAACAGCCCATTAAAAGGATCATACACCATGATCAAGTGGGGTTTATCCCAGGAATGCAAGGATTCTTCAATATACGCAAATCAATCAATGTGATACACCATATTAACAAATTGAAGGATAAAAACCATATGATCATCTCAATAGATGCAGAAAAACCTTTTGAAAAAAGTCAACACCATTTATGATAAAAACCCTCCAGAAAGTAGGCATAGAGGGAACCTACCTCAACATAATAAAGGCCATATATGACAAACCCACAGCCAACATCGTTCTCAGTGGTGAAAAACTGAAACCATTTTCACTAAGATCAGGAACAAGACAAGGTTGCCCACTCTCACTGCTATTTTTCAACACAGTTTTGAAAGTTTTGGCCACAGTAATCAGAGAAGAAAAAGAAGTAAAAGGAATCCAAATCAGAAAAGAAGAAGTAAAACTGTCACCTTTTGCAGATGGTGTGATATTAAACATAGAGAATCCTAAAGATGCTACCAGAAAACTACTAGAGCTAATCAATGAATTTGGTAAAGTAGCAGGATACAAAATTAATGCACAGAAATCTCTTGCATTCCTATACACTAATGATGAAATCTGAAAGAGAAATTAAGGAAACAGTCACATTTACCATTGCAAAAAAAAGAATAAAATACCTAGGAATAAACCTATCTAAGGAGACAAAAGACCTGTATGCAGAAAACTATAAGACACTGATGAAAGAAATTAAAGATGATACAAACAGTTGGAGAGATATACCATGTTCTTGAATTGGAAGAATCAACGTTGTGAAAATGACTATACTACCCAAAACAATCTAGAGATTCAATGCAATCCCTATCAAACTACCAATGGCATTTTTCACAGAACTAGAACAAACAATTGCACAATTTGTATGGAAACACAAAAGACCCCGAATAGCCAAACAATCTTGAGAAAGAAAAACGGAGCTGGAGGAATCAGGCTCCCTGACTTGAGACTATACTACAAAGGTACAGTAATCAAGACAGTATGGTACTGGCACAAAAACAGAAATATAGATCAATGGGACAGGACAGAAAGCCCAGAGATAAACACCCGCACATATGGTCACCTTATCTTTGACAAAGGAGGCAAGAATATACAATGGAGAAAAGGCAGCCTCTTCAATAAGTGGTGCTAGGAAAACTGGACAGCTACATGTAAAAGAATGAAATTAGAACCCTCCCTAACACCATACACAAAAATAAACTCAAAATGGATTAAAGACCTAAACGTAAGGCCAGATACTATAAAACTCCTAGAGGAAAACATAGGCAGAACACTGTATGGCATTAATCACAGCAAGATCCTTTTTGACCCATCTCCTAGAGAAATGGAAATAAAAACAAAAATAAATAAATGGGACCTAATGAAACTTAGCTTTTTCGCAGCAAAGGAAACCATAAACAAGATGAAAAGACAACCCTCAGAATGGGAGAAAATAGTTGCAAACGAAGCAACGGACAAAGGATTAATCTCCAAAATATACAAGCAGCTCATGCAGCTCAATATCAAAAAAACAAACAACCCAATCCAAAAATGGGCAGAAGACCTAAATAGACATTTCTCCAAAGAAGACAGACAGATTGCCAACAAACACATGAAAGGATGCTCAATATCCCTAAGCATTAGAGAAATGCAAATCAAAACTACAATGAGGTATCACCTCACACCAGTCAGAATGGCCATCATAAAAAAATCTACAGACAATAAATGCTGGAGAGGGTGTGGAGAGAAGGGAACCCTCTGACACTGTTGGTGGGAGTGTAAATTGATACAGTCACTATGGAGAACAGTATGGAGGTTCCTTAAAAAACTAAAAATAGAACTGCCATACGACCCAGCAATCCCACTACTGGGCATATACCCTGAGAAAACCATAATTCAAAAAGAGTCATGTACCACAATGTTCATTGCAGCACTATTTACAATAGCCAGGGCATGGAAGCAGCCTAAGTGTCCATTGACAGATGAATGGATAAAGAAGATGTGGCACATATATACAATGGAATATTACTCAGCCATAAAAAGAAACGAAATTGAGTTATTTGTAGTGAGGTGGATGGACCTAGAGTCTGTCGTACAGAGCTAAGTAAGTCAGAAAGAGGAAAACAAATACCGTATGCTAACGCATATATATGGAATCTAAAAAAAAAAAATGGTTCTGAAGAACCTAGGGGCAGGACAGGGATAAAGATGCAGATGTAGAGAATGGACTTGAGGACCCGGGGAGGGTGGGAGGGGAAGCTGGGACGAAGTGAGAGAGTGGCATGCACATATATACACTACCACATGTGAAATGGATGGCTAGTGGGAAGCAGCCACATAGCACAGGGAGATCAGCTCGGTGCTTTGTGACCACTTAGAGGGGTGGGATAGGGAGGGTGGAAGGGAGACACAAGAAGAAGGGGATATGGGGATATGTATACATATAGCTGATTCACTTTGTTATACAGCAGAAACTAGCACACCATTGTAAAGCAATTATACTACAATAAAGATGTTAAAAAAAAAATACTACCAAAAATATACAGTCTTGAAAAGTGAGATGACTCAAAGGCTTGAGGTCATAATATATCAATAATAATAATAATAATATTCTATGTGTATAGCACTTTATAAATTACAAAATGCTTTAACTATACATTGATTTCCATTGTAGTAAACGCTGAGGAAAATGTACCATTTTCTAGGTAAGAAAGCAGACTTAGAAAATTTTAGTGACTAGTCTACGATACCATGATTTCTTCATTTACGCAAAATATTGAGAAAAGAAGAAATAAGTACAGGTGTTATAAGTCCATGTCCAGGCCTCTTTCCCTTGTGACCTCTGCCTCTTCTGAGCTTTAAATGATGTAATGAGTTTTCTCACTTATTCATACATTCATCAACAACTATTTATTGTACAACCTCTGTGTGCCAGTCATTATGCTGGACACTGTGGATGCTGTGATGGACAAGACACATGCTCTGCCTCCACAGCAAGCTTGCCATCTGGCAAAGGACAGAGGCATGTCATCCACACTAGTCATTAAAAATGAGTGAGGTGTGTGTGACAACAGCAGGAAAATAGCAGGCTGTGGGAGCACAGGAGAAAAGGATCTCACCAAATCATAGGTCAGGAGAGGCTTCCCAGAGGAATTGATGTTAACATCCCCAAGTACCAGTTGATGGAATGAAGAGAGTTCCAAGCTAAAAATAAAGCATGTGTGAAGATGCTTCTGAGGGAGAGGTGCCCCTAGATCAGAGCCAGAATAGGGATAACCCACAGGATTTACATATTTAACGTAGTGTATGCCTTCCTACTATTGGCCTACTTAGAGACATCATCTATTCACCCTTCCTTCCCATCCATCCATCCATCCATCCATTCATCCATCCATCCATTCATCTATCCATCCATCCATCCATCCATCCATCCATCTATCCATCCATTCATAGTAGGTGCTGCGATGTTTATTGAGTTAATTAATTTTTTAAACTTTTCTCAAGAGACCCAGTATGTGCCAGGCACTGTGCCTAGTGATGTAGAGGGCATAAAGGTACACAAGACATCATCCCAGCTGATGTGAAGCTTAAGTGTTAATTGAAGAGATAAACCCGTGCGCATATTACCGTAATACAAGCTCGATAGAACGGGTGTCCTAAAAGATGCCCTAAGAAGTTACCACACACTGGACGTGGGGATAGTACACGGAAGGAAATCTAAGTTTCAGTGATAACGTTAACAGGTCAACATCAGACGGAACATTCTCCACCTTTTTCATGTGTCTGTTTGATTATTTATCCTGTTTTGTTTTGTTTTCTGAAATTTGTTCTTCCATAGATTCTGTGGCAACAGCATCCGGGCCACTACTAGTAGAAGTTGCCAAAACTCCTGGTGCCAGCCTTGGTGTGGCCCTGACTACCTCGATGTGCTGTAACAAACAGGTCATTGTCATAGACAAAATCAAATCTGCAAGTATCGCAGACAGGTGAGTGTCATAGAGAGTGCCTACTCTTCAAAACTGCATGTGTGTTAAAATATGTAGAGATATGTTGATATATGTATATACATGCACATATGTAATACCTACACATATACACACACAGTAAAAAAAGAGCTCTTCTACCAGTTTATGCAAGCTTCATATACAAAACAAGTTACTGTTCTAGCGCTTAAAAATTCACCTGCCTTATCAGCCACCCCATCATGTAATGTTGCTTCACCCAAATGTTTGGTGTGGCCTTTAGAAATGGGAAAAAAAGTCAAGCAACTCAGCACATGTACCTACTGTGTCCTAGGGTAATAGCCCGTTTTTGGTTTAGGGTAGCTAAGCAGATCTTTATTATGTGAACAATTAATCCTGCCACCATACAATCTTATTCCTTTTTTTTTTGAAATAAATAAAACAACATTTTTTAAATGATACAATCTTGAAAGAAAGGCCCTCCACCGTCATAGTGTGTTAGTCTTAGGGTTTCACCATTTTCAAGGGTCCCCGAAAACATCATTCATTCCCATGACAATAAAAATGCAAGACTTTTATCCTGAACTCTTCTTCCTAATTAATATTTTAGACTTACAAGAAGGGGGAAAAAAGACTACCTTAGCACCTGATAAATTATTTTACAGCTTCTGGTAAGAAAACCCCCAGCTCATAGCTGAAGCACTCCAAGTGCATCCACGTGGAATTTTATTTTTAGATGACTTGAAATGCTTTTGTCTTGAGAAGTAGACTCTGGTCACCGTGGAAATGTTTAGGTCTATTGGGTTGGCCGAAAAGTTCATTTGGGTTTTTCCGTAAGATCTTACCAAAACACCTGAACGAACTTTTTGGCCAACCCAATACTTGACTACCCAATCTCCCTGCATGTTTCCAGCCCTCTTCTGCCCAGGCCCTGGCCCTGCCTGGTGAACCTCTGACTCCGATGCACCTGTGGCAACCCCTGTAGTGGTCCATCTACAGCTCCACTGTGCTGGCTGTTACCTACATTCAGCCCTTTAACAGTCATGGCCGTTGACCCACAGGTGCTCTCCCATTCAACGGTGCAGGATGCTTTCATTTTCTCCCTGTTTCTTTCCCATTTCGCAGCGGGTTAGCAGATTAAGCAGCTGTCCACTTGACTGGTACCTCGGGGTGCTGACTGCTGTGTTTGCTGTTCTCAACTCATCCAGTAGCCAATCTCTTGAGTTCAGCAGGATGTAGCAGCCAGCCCCCCATCCCAGCTACCCCCGCACCCCACTCACCACGAAGGCCTCCTCTGACTACTCTTTGACTCCTGCATAATTTCCATCATCATCGAGAGCTTTTGTACTAATAATTGTTTAACTCCAGAAAAACAAAATAAAACACAGTAATCAAGCACTGGTGATCTGGGAGCTTGAGTGAGACAATTCTGAGCAAGCACTGGCTCAATCTTTCCCCAAGTTATTCCCATTAACACAGAAAATAGTTGTAAATGACCCTATTCCCATTCTGTGAGTCACATCTTCACATTCTGAATGTTTACCAACTCACAGATGTAAAAACCTAGGAGGAAAAATCACAGAAAAAAGTCAAGGGGAAACATTTTCCTGTTCTTCCCTCCCTTCCTGCTCACTTCCCCTCAACTTGCAGCATCACCACCCCCCCAAATAATATATTTTTTATGAAGGACAAAAAAACACATTTCCTTGAGTTTTTCTGTATATTCTACAAGGTTTTACATTCCTCTTCATATCCAAGGAACTTAACATCTGAGAGGCGGTGTTTCCTATAACATCCAAACGATTCCTTTTCTTTCTTAAGTAAGTGAAAACTGTGTGAAGTTTTAACTATGAGGACGTGAAAGTTGGAATCCCAGGAGGACGGCTCGCCATCGTAGTGAGACTTTCTCCTTTCCATAGATGTGGTGCTCTGCACGTGGGCGATCACATCCTGTCCATCGACGGGACCAGCATGGAGTACTGTACGCTCGCAGAAGCAACCCAGTTCCTGGCCAACACCACCGACCAGGTCAAGCTTGAGATTCTTCCCCATCATCAGACCCGCCTGGCCCTGAAGGGACCTGACCATGGTGAGAGGATCCATCCGGATAAATATCTGTTAATCCTCCCCTTGCAATGATTGCTTCTCCAGCAGAGTTAGAAAGCAGGGAGACGCTGAGTTTAATTCTGCCTCTGTCATTTCTTTTCAAAACCACAGGTGATCTTTGTTTACTCTTCTTCATCTTCCAAATCCCTTTTCCCAAGCCACAGGTAATTTACTTGAAACCCGCAAATTGAGGAAAGAAAGGTTGTTTGAAATAGAATTTTCAGGCTTGTACTCTTTGATTTTTTTTTTAAAGCCTTTGGTGCAAATTGAGTGTGGAGAGAAGGGAAATAATTTGACTTCCTGTTATTCATATTGAATTTCCACTCTGCTGAAAGGACAGTAAAGGCAAATAGTAAAACTCCCAGTTTTTAAAAATAAAGTGGGTATCATGCCAGACCCTTCAAATATTGGGGGAGGTGGGTGGGAACAGTTGCATGAGGGATGACTTTCTCTAGATTTTGTCTGTTCACCAGAGTAGTTTTTTTCTTAGGATGGAGAACAACCTTTCTGACCAAATATTTCCCCTGGGAGTATCAGAATATTTCACTACAGTTATGCAGTAACAAGTGTCAATTGAGGGAATCTGCATTTTCACTGTCTTGAAGCTCACAGATCTGCTTGCTGAGCATTTATATACCATCCCACCTAAGCATCTTTAAATAAAACCCAGTGCAAGAAAAAGGACTTTGAGCCCAAAATCAAATGAAGAAAGACTCTCCAGTGAGGTCTTTGTTCCAACCCTCCTCCCTCCTTTTCCTTAAACCAAGCACCCTCCATTTTTATTCCTTGAAACCAGTTCCTCGAAGCCTCACTAATACTATCAGGGCTTCCTAAAGGCGAAGAACACATTTCTGTATGTTTAGTTAGCAAGAGAAGAATTTTCTCTGGAACCGAAATTTTGCTTATGAGGAGGTCATTTGTATCCTATGTCTCCAACCTTCTAAAACACGCTGCACTTTTCCACAGTTTAGAAAAAAAAAGAGGTACCAAATAATTTTCATACTGAATGAGTCAGCTGGATGCAACCTTTTTTAATTAGATGGAGCTTAGACAGCCCTGGAGCTAATGAAAATCTCCAGTACAGCATTCCCTTTATCAGATTTTAATTTTACACATTGGAGTTGGAGAAATGAGGCAGCCGAGGCAGGTTATGAAATTCTGCCTCATTTGAACGGAAATGATAAGGGGGTGCCATTTATGGGAACATTCCCTTCCCGTCAAGGGGCCATGCAGGCCTTTCCCGCTCACTGGCTGAGAAGGGAGATTTCTAAAACCGTTAAGTTTCTTCTAAATTAATCTGAAGTCGCCACTGGATTTGGGGCACAGTGGGCACAACAGTGCACACTGCCTAGTGCTTTTTTTTTTTTATTAGTTGTTTTGTTTGTTTGTTTTTTTATACTGCAGGTTCTTATTAGTCATCAATTTTATACACATCAGTGTATACATGTCAATCCCAATCGCCCAATTCAGCACACCACCATCCCCACCCCACTGCAGTTTTCCCCCCTTGGTGTCCATATGTCTGTTCCCTACATCTGTGTCTCAACTTCTGCCCTGCCTAGTGCTTTTTCAGCATGAGATTCCGCTTGGTAAATTCTGGTATCAGTGAATCAGGAAAGTGAACAGACCCTATAAAAATGTCATTGTCTTTAGCAACCTCATTTTTCCCACCTTTTATTTGCCCTGTATACAAATCATAAATAGTTCAAATAGTTTCCACTCATGAACTATTAAATATTTTTACCTGCCAAGACAGTCTGAGAAGATGAATTTATATACTAAAATGGATGGAGACCAAAAATTAATTTTTCTTTTCTTCACTGTGGAAAACCTGACGTCATTTGTGATTTTTCAGGGGGGTGAAGGGCTGGTCATTTTAGTAATTCTAGCTTCTGTTTTTGACCCTGTCATCCACTTTTGTTGAAAATTGTTCACCATCTTCTTTATCTAACATACAGACATCTCCCTACATTTTACATTAAAATCAGACTCGTATTTCCAAGAAGAAATAAATATTGGCTCTTAAACATAGTTAAATCCCCGTTAATCCTCAAAAATGTTATTGTGTTTCTAATTCTCAAACTTCTGTTTTGGTATGTAGTGGTGTTGTTTTACATAGTTTTACCCTTTTACTACAAGAAAGCTCTGGTTATTTTTTCAAAATCTCTGATACCTAAACAGCATGTCTCTCATCCCATAGGTGGATGGAGATATAACATTTCCTAGATTTTGCTTAGCAACAAAGCATTCAGGAAAATATAGCATTCGGGGAAATATAGAAATGAGCACATCAACCAGGAATAGATTAACTGTGCCTTTTGCTGGGAAGTAGCAACATTCAAAAAGCCAACAAGAATGAGTTTTCTAAAGAGCTCAGAAATTGTTCCCACTGAGGGTCTTTGGGAGACATAGTCATGATTGGAGGAAACTTTGTAAAAGAGTTTGGAAAAGAAAATGTGAGCAGAGTCATGAGGTTCTATACATTCAGTACCAGGAGGACTTCCATTTCTGAGCCCCAGGAGCAACCACCAGAGTAGCTGTTGCCTACACCCTTGGACTCCTGGACAGGACAAGAGGGTACACTTAGAGAAGAGAACAAACAGAAGTACCTTCCATATCAGATACCTCAAGATTTCAACAGCAATGTCACCATGGAATGATAGGAAAAACATTATATTTTCCTTGCTGTTTATCTGTAACAAAGGACTTAGGAACACACATAGGAAGAGGCAGTGGAGTGTGGTGGCTGAGGGCAGCAACTCAGAGTCAGACTTTGAGCACTTTAATTCTGACTCCACCACTTGGGAACTTAGCAAGTTACCCAACTTTTCTATACCTCAGTTTCTTCATCTGTAAAATGCGTATTGTAATAATACCTACCTCATAGGTATATCGTGAGTATTGTCTGAGATAATCCATGTAAAAGCACTTAGCACAGTGCCTGGTATATAGCGAGTACTCAGTGAAAGCTGACTGTTATTATGGGGACCATTAAATGGGAAAATATAAATGAATATTTTTTGCAAAATGAAAGAGCATGCCAAAAATGTAACATCTAATTTTTAAACTAAAATACTTGCCTAACATATGAGTATTAAGTACACCACCATATAACAGTAGATTTAGAGTGCACGTTCAAAATAGGCTATAGCTGTCTTCTCTGGCCTACATTGTTTGTTGAATGCCTTTTGCATTCATTATCCATGGCATGCAGTTTTGTGCATTATCGAATATAATTTTTGTCTCAATTATTTTATGTGTATGAAGATTGAGTCCCCAGTAGTAGTTCAAAGTCAAAGTAAATGTTATGACCTACATTTAACCTGCCTGCCACAAATGGCACAGTGCCAGGCATACAATAGGTGCTCAATGGCTTTCTTATTGAGTTATTAATTGGGTTTGACAGTAATCAAAAATGCCCAGTAATTTTCAAAGCACTCCATAAAGAACTGGGTCGAAAGTGAGTGTAGAATTCTGAAGTTCACTCACTGTCCCTCATTTGACAGTATTTTACAGAGCTCAATAGAATGGCTGTGGGGTAGATTAGCCAGACCCAGCAATGACTGCATCTTGCTAAAAAGTCTTCTGGTACACCCTAAAGTAGAATAAGGATGGTGAAAGAGAATCCATCAGGGACTTCCTGGGCAGTGCTCTTTATCCCAAGGAAACTGCTGCTGCAGTGTGGACAGTGTGGGCATGAACCCTCTGGCTGATATTCCTGTTCATTCATGCATGCATCCATTCACTCATTCATTCACTCATTCATCAGTCATTATATACCAGACACTGTTCTAGTTGCCATGATACATCTAGTGAGCAAGACAAGCAAAGTGGATTCCTATTCTCATGGAATTTACATTCCAGTATAGAGGGACAAACATTAAAAGTATATTAAATAAATAAAGGCATTTCAGACAGCGATAAGTGCTATGAAGAATATAAAACAGCAATGGGATAGCATGGATGGGAGAGGGCAACTACTTCATCCAAGGGGGTCAGAACAACTCTGAGATATTGGTACCTGAGCTGAGACCTGAATGATAGTAAGAAGCCAGCCATGCAAACAAGGGGGAGAAGAATATTAGAGGTAGGAAGAACAGGAAGTGCAAATGCCCTGAGGCAGGAAGCAGCCTGGCTTGTTCTAAGACAAGACAGAAGACCAACATGGCTCAAACAGACAGTGATGAGGAGAGTGATAGGGGATGAAGCTGGAGAGATAAGTAGGACTCACTTTTGATTCTGTTTGTAATTGTAACCCATTGAAGTACCTTAAATGGGAGTCACATGATCTAACTTACGTATTTGAAAGATCATTCTGTATTGTGGATACAGAGATGAACCAGGGAGGCAAGTCTGAAGATGAGGAAGTGATCTAGGTGAAGGAGATGGTGGCTTGAAAGTAGAATAGTGGAGAGGGAGATGGAACCCAAACTAGAAACAGCAGTGGATAGAAAGAAAGGGCCAGATGGTTTAGGGTTACAAAATTATGGTGGCCAGAAAAGTGTGCTGCAGATTCCTGAAATAGTCTCTAAACTTAAGTGCCCAGTGAGTGAAATTTGTTGAGTGAGAGATGCATCTATTTCCTTTAAAAGATGATTCACTGGCAAGTAGATAGAAAGTAGACAGAATCAATGCTATTCATAAAGGGTCATTGGATTTTATTCTGTGTACAAGCATCATGCTAAGCACCTTAGGTACATAATTCTCACACTTGGCCTGTGGAATAGATGCGTTCATGATCTCCACTTGACATATGAGAAAACTGAGGCCTCGAGAGGTTGAGTAACTGGCCAGGGTCATATACAGAAGACGGGCTGGAGCCAGAACAGAAGCTCAGGTTGGCCTCAGCCCATGGTGATCTGTCCACACTAGTGCTTTTGTTCCATTTACTGTCTCATTCCAGAAAGGCTGTGAAGTGGCCAGTGAAACTGATATCACGGATGGTATAATCTAAACTCTTATGTAAATAACCCTCCTTTAAATACTTACAGAGTATTTGACCTCACTACATGAATAGATGCTGCAAAATCATTCACATGTAAGGCATCTAACCTTAGAATCATAACAGTAGGAGATAAAAGTTCATATTTTATTTTTCATTTTTTAAGATACTTAAATGAAAAATTTCATGTCAATATAGTAACAAACATAAAAGTGCTCGTATTTCAGAACACTGGGTAGAAAATCAAATCTAAACAATATTGAAATTAGAATGGAAATATGATATACAATTTTTTGAAAATAAAGGGGACACCAGAATTTTGAAATTGACTTTATTAAAATTTCATGGCATCTTAAGGAAATATAAAGTATTTGAAATACTTTAATAATTAAATATCTCTTTCAAATGTAAATACATCTTTTAAAAATACCCCCCAAATTGTAAAATATATTGAGACTTTTATCTTCTGATTAGAGTATAAATAAGATCCTGATAATGATAGATGATTAGAGTGGTTTATTGTTGAGAAAAATCAAGTTCAAGGGATGAATAGTAGTGTAATTAAAATGTCAGAGCAGTAAATTTTGATGTGTGACTAGTAAACCCCTTGAATCAGGAGCCAATGTGATTTATCGTTCCTTCTTTCCTTTTTCTCAAAACAAGTGCTACTAACTGGCCAAGATTTGCAAATCTTTAATCACTAATCTTGTGCCATAGATCTTTGTGGGGTTGACTTTTAAGTTTAAAAAAAAATGTTTTTAATCTCTGCTGTGAAGCACAGGGGGAGATTAGAAATTGATTCAATAGTCATCTTAAAAGGAGAAAAAATGGGCTGGGGAAAGACATGCATTATTCTTGGGAAGATGAAAAGTTACCATCCCTGATGTTAATCATCAGTTTTGCTGACCACTGAGAAAAGGGCAAAGTCAATATATATATATATATATATATTTTTTTTTTTTTTGCAAGCAGCTTTCATTTTTTTGTTACACTTTTTATTTGTGCAATTCAGTTACTTTTTCCTCTTTTTTTTTTGGTTCTTTGTTTGTTTGTTTTTCTTATTTCTCATCATCACTTCATATGGGCAGTGAAAATTCAGAGGAGCGACAGGCAACCTCCCTGGGATTCCTGGGCCAGCGACCACTGCAGTCTTCACACCTACCATCACTATAATACGTACCACCCTGACCATTGCAGAGCGCCAGCCCTGACATTCGCGAAAGCACCTCCTCCAAACAGCCCTCGTAATGTTCCAGGCTTTCGCCTCCTGGTCTTTTACTTAAATTATATTCTTCTCACCCCTTCCTCATCTGATTCATACCATTTTTGGTTTCATGGGTGTGGTGTGCTTTTCTTTATGTAGTAGCAACTTATCATTTCTGTCATCTCTTAAGTCCTTCTTTTCCATCAGAAAGCATTTGTTATTAGGAAAGGACGTAAAGGTTCCAAATGCTTTAGGTGTGGTCAGGAAATAACAATGCAGGATAGTATATACAGTACAGTATTCTCAGACCTTATTTGTGTATGTGGAACCACTTGTGAAATTCATGTCAGAAAACATCTATGAAAATGAGGTTATGTATTTGATGCATTGAGTTGTTGTTTATGGAGAAACTTGTTTTAATGTTTACTTTTTTGTCTAAAGCAAAATTCATAGAGCCTCTCGGTGTTGCATTATACTTATGAGGATCAGTGCTACTCCTCAGGCATTTCCGGGCCCTTGTAACTCAGACTCTAAAGCGCTGTCTCCATGGCTCCTGAGATCTGGTCTCTGATTGGTTGGGGTGCCTACTAGCCATTGCTGTGCCTCTTGTGTGTCTTTCTGTATTGTTGCTGGTTGGCAGGTGTGGCAGGCTCACACCCCACCTGAGAATGCTCTGTGCCAAGTCCTCACTCTTTTACAGCAGCTTTGTCTTCATCCTTCTCTCCTACCTCCACGAGTGCATACAGCCTGAGTTCCCTGAACATGGGGACTTTGCCTCGAAGCCTCTACTCCACTAGCCCACGTGGAACCATGATGAGGAGGAGGTTGAAAAAGAAAGACTTCAAAAGCTCACGTAAGTGAAATGTTAGCCAATGACTTTTGGCCTGGAGGAAACGTGGGGGTCCGTTGGAGTCTTGGATATAAGGAAACCTGCAGGAAGAGTGTTTCGCAGGTAGACGCTAAGCAGCTCGCAGCCCTGTGCCAAAGACCGTTGAAATGATCTCTCTTATCGACATGGTAATGATTGCACCAAATACAGTTTCAGACTGAATTTGTTAGTTCATTCTACCTTTGCCTATAACTTTTTTTTGAGATCTTTTTCTTGCTCTTTTGATCTGATAAAATAACCAAAGATGTGATTTTTTTTTTTCTTTAAGACTCCTTCCTTATATCCTGGGTAGTTTTGGACATGAAGTCTTTGTTCTTAGTTTCTTATTCACCCTAAAGCAATTTTTTGAAAACTACGTCCCCCTTTTGATAAATATAAGAGTTCCATGCAGTTGTTTAGTATTATTATAAATTTCATACTAAATTATATTTCATGGACCTCCCCCTGCAAGAAAGGCAATGATAAGTTTAAACATGCGTTTTCAAACTGTGTCTCATTCCCCTTGAATGTGCATTTTCAAACTGTATTTCACTCCCCAAGATTCTAATACTTTCCCCAGGAACCTGCCCCACTGAAAATCTCTGCCCTAACATATATCTCTGTTACTCACTCCAGCGTCAGGAAGATTGAAGGATGCTGGTCTTTACAACAAGCATCCTAAGGTCCAGGAATTTCGACTGTGATTCTTAGAAATATGATCTTCTGGGACAGCCAAGCACATTATAGATTAGGCAAGACTAGGAAGATGTGGTTGGCTGCTTGCTTCTGGATAGCTGGTTGTACATGTAAACAAGAAAAGGGTGGTTGAATGCCTTAGGGAAGAAGGGAAGAAACACATCACTCCTAAATTTTTCTTTTGTGGTGACGGGAGGGCAGAATATAATCTCTCATCATAATCACATAAGTTTTAAAGGAAGAGAACACCTATCTCTCCAACCAGATCTAATCATAGTCTAGAGAGGTGTGAGTATTTCTTGTTTTTTTTGGTGGCCATGACTGTGATTCCTGTAAAGAAGCTCAAAGAAGATGGAATCTCTTCCTGTGCTTACCATGGGGATAAAGTAAGGACCACTCTTAAGTTACCTAAACAAAACCAAACCCAGGTACTTCAAGACTGGTGTTAAAGAGAAGATGTTCTTGTGAGGAAGGGTGGTTGGATCTATTGGCTCTTCAGCTGGTTTGCCAGAGGTTCATCTTCAGAGGTGGGTCTGTGGCCAGGCCTACCAATGCCACCATCAGTGTAGGAGACCAGCCATCACCCATACTGGGACATAGTCTCTTCATGTTATAAGAACCTGAGGTTTCCTTACAAGGAAAACCATCGCAAACCTCCACTGTGCTGTATTCATGATATTGACGTGCATATCCCTTCAAATATAAGATTTGTCATCTTTAGTACAGGTAAATAGAAGGAAGACTGAGAACCAGGAGCTTCTAGAGCCTCATATGTTTCTTAGCTGACTCGAGAGAGTAAATTATTTACTCGTGGAAGAAATGAGTTGAAGGCAACATAGTGAACTGGTTATGAGCATAGCCTCTGGAACCAGGTTGTGTGGGTTCTCATCCCAGTGTCATTAATTTCTAGCTCTAGGACCTTGAGCAGATCTTTTAAGCTCTCTGTACCTTAGCCTTCTTAGCTACAAAGTGGGGCTAATTATAGTATTTACCTTATTGGGTAATTGTGAAGATTATATGAAAATGTGTATATGTGTGTGTGTGTGTGTATGTATATATTCTCGTCACTGAAAGGAACGTGCAGGACAAGAAATACACTCTAGACTATATATTCATATATATATATGATATGTTCATATATATGTGTGAATAATGATATATTCTCATATAATCTTCACAATTACCCAATGAAATAAGAACTATAATTATATATATACTATATATATATAACATATATATATGCTAGAACAATACTTATTAAATAGTAAGTGCTATTGACATTGTTAGCTGTTTTGAATAGCTTAAGTGTTTGCTGTTATGATACCTAAATCTGAAATGTTGACACTGCTCTCAAATGTAGGCATTTTTCACATGGTTCCACTTTGACATAATACATAGGTTGAGTCTTCCATTTAATGCCTCAGGATTTGTGGTGGATATTTTTATATGAGATTTTTTACATAAAATGGCTTCTTGTGCAACACTGCTTACTGAGAGAAAACAGGCTAACAGCCCTCAGCAGGGAAGGGCAATTAAAACGGATGCATTCATGTTCATACTTCTGCTTTAATGGCCAAACATTTGTTTGTGTGTGGTAAGACTGCTGTCTTGATTAAGGATATTAGTGACTACAAATAAATGATAATCTGTTTGGCCATCTCAAGTAGATGTTTACACATCTTAAAGTTTTTTTGTTTTTTGGGTTTTTTTTTTTGGCTGTGTTGGGTCTTCGTTGCTGCACACAGGCTTTCTCTGGTTGCAGCGAGCAGGGGCTACTCTTTGTTGCGGTGTGTGGGCTTCTCATTGCAATGGCTTCTCTTTGTTTTGGAGCACAGGCCCTAGGCGCACAGGCTTCAGTAGTTGTGGCGCGTGGGCTCAGTAGTTGTGGCATGCGGGCTCCAGAGCGCAGCCTCAGTAGTTGTGGCGCACGGGCTTAGTTGCTCCGCAGCATGTGGGATCTTCCCAGACCAGGGCTCCAACCCATGTCCCCTGCATTGGGAGGCAGATTCTTAACCACTGCGCCACCAGGGAAGCCCTACACATCTTGAAGTTTGTAGTAGGAAACAAAGCTGAGACCACGCTGTCACCAATACCCATAACCAACTGATAAATTCTCTCTTGAAACAGCACATATTCTCCAACATAGTAGAAATATAAGCAGAAACCTGGTTCTAGAAATTTCTTGATATTTATGTTTGCTGTAGACTGTAGCCAGTAGAGCACCACTGACCATGTACCTATCAGAATTTGTCTTGGGAAATCATACATTTGTATTTTAATCAAACAATAAGATACAAAAACTATAAACTTTTATTCCCACTTCAGAAAGACCTAAAAAAAATAAACTAATGATAGTTTTCCAAAGTCAGAAAAAAACTGAGGATTTAGTTTTTTGGTTTTCTTTTTCTCTTTTGCTTAAGCTTGGTATGGTCACGTTAGATGTAAAGGTTTTCCCAAATAACTGATAATAAAAGTTTTATTGCTACTCTCACTATACCATGGTTTATTTCCATCACTTTACTTATGTCTTTATTCTGTGCCACTATTTGCTGCCCCCTTTCTAATACTTACGTTTCTATGGCAACCAGGCCATTTGTATGGATGCCGAATCATGGCAAAGTCACAATATAATAATAGTCTCTTTGCCGTATTGGTGATGAGTTGAGGCCAGAGCCTGCAGAACAGAAAAAATTCTTACATATGTTTCTAATACAAAGGAAAGACATGGCCAGAAAAGAATGAAATCTTCTCACATAAATATTAAAACATTCTGTGTCATTGACCAAAGGGGAAAATACAGGAAGTCTGTAACAACGTGTTACAAGGATTAAAAGAGTAAAGTGCCATGTTTGTGTCACAGGGAAAATGATAAGTACCCCCTGCACTAGGCTTCCAGGAGTGTCACAAAGCCCTGGGAGGGTGGCAGAGCCATGTCACAGAGGGAGCCCTCTTGTCACCTCTTCCGGATTCTTACTGACCTTTCCCCCACGGCCTGAGCTGCCCCTTTTTCTGCCACGGAGGCCAAGGCCCCTTCCAGAACCCCATCATCCCCCGTGATGGCAGGGCATGACTGAGCAGTGGGTCTGGCTAGTTCCCCCTGCTTCCTGCTCCAGTACATAGAGCCAGTGTAGACGCTTGCCTGTTCCCAGTCTGCCTGAATTGCAGAAAAGGGTAGAACTTAGAACACATTCTCAGAATAATCTTTGCCTCTTCTGTGGTTATCACTTACTACTAGGGAGGGCACCATTGAAAAGAGCTGAAAGGAAGAGAGTGAAAATAACCGAACAATTTTTGTCCCTTCCAGCAGCCCCTGAAAAAAAGAACATAAGACAAAGCTCATGGTAAGCTTTTATAAATGACCATGCAGGGAGCCCTCAAAGGGGACAGCTTAAGAGCTGCCTCCACCCCCATTTGGAGAAGAGAGCTGTTAGCCACTCCCACTGTCTCCTGAGCTGGATCACGTGATACACAATGTGCTGAGTCCACAGCAGGTGGACTCTAATGTGGGAAACTTTAGTGAGATACAGGTCTTCAGTTACCGGATCCAAGAATGGCAAACACAATACATTAATAAATCTTTGATACCTACGTGGCAGGGGAGATACCATGATCATGAAGGTGGTTTTCCCAGGGCGAGTCTCATCCTTTGTACTCCGGATGCGCTGACTCCTGCGATTTCCCCAAATGAGGGACATTCGACTGCATAATTTGCGTTAGCGGGGGCCTGTGTTCGCACTTTCACTTGTTTTAAAAAAAAAATCTTTGAGGTCCACTTCTCTATATACTTTTTAAATGCTTTTCATATCTGACAGTAAATCTCATAGCCATCTAAATTAAGGAAACATTTGGCAGATTTTTAAACTTTAGGATCTAACCAGTTGTCTTTGGCCTCCCCTCCCTTTCTTACACTAGGAAAGACAAGAATTGACAAAAACACAGGGTCATCTTCTGCAGAACCCTCCAAATGGGAGTGAGAACAGGACAGAGCAGATGCAAATCCTGAGCACAACCTTGGCACACACCAGTTAGCAGTATTCAAACAGCATGTCAGCAATGTATTCTTTTCCATCTTCACCTATGAGTAGAAACAGGCAGACCTCAGGCCAGAACTAGTACCTTGCAGGAGTATTTGCTGCTGGAGAGAGAGAATGCTTTATACAGCTGTTTAAACTACAGGGTTATAATTCATACATCACCTTTATTTTCTTCTGCTGGTTGACCACATTAGTGAAGCAGGATAATCAAGCTCATCTTTTTCTCCTCCAAGTAACATTGGTTGTTTTTTCTTCTGGCCCATCATCTTTAAATCTTCAATTTATCTTTTTCATCTCTGGTAGTAATTTTCAAGACGTTAGTATGTGTGAGTAATCAGTACATTGAATTTCCAGTGAAATTTTACTGTTTCAAAGAACAGATTCTAGTATGTCAGAGGACTTTTAGAGTTAATGGTATCCTAGATTATTTAATATCATCCTATATTCTTCATAAAATTGTAAAACCAATGTTTAATATATTCTAATTCTAAATTAAATGTCCTAATAATCTCTATCACTTCAACTTGCCTCCAGACAGAGGTTATGAATTTAGTGATACCCATAGTGAATTTCTATTTCAAAACCTTCTAGAGAACAAAATTCCTCAACTATCTTCTCTAACTGTTCCTGAAAAGTATAGCAAGTGTCTTCTTTGAGAAAGTCTTTACTATATCTAAACTAATTCCCCCTATTACTATTAAATTACTATTCCTTCTTGATTTTTTCTTAGTGGTAATAGTAATCGGCTGACTTAACAATTCAAAAATAATGTTTAACTCCAAATGAGTAGTCCAAAAACCTATACCAAATTGGGATCGCAATGGAAAAAAATATTAATGTGAACCTATAGAAAGTTCCATAGAAAGTAAAGTATTCCTGTTGAAGTCCAAAAAGTAAGAAGACAGGGTGCCAGTCATCTGCCAAATAGGTGATGTTCTAATATTATATTCCCACCTGCTATGAGTACTAACTGGAAAGAAATGCAACTCTCCAGATCCTTACTGACAGGAAATGGTATTTTCTACTGGTTTTGTGGCCATCAGTAACAAAATGTATGGTCTGGAGAGCAATCAAAGTACAGCTGATATCAACAAAGGCACACTAGAAAATATGATCTGAATTACTATTTGATAGTTTATGTGTCAGATCTTGGAATTGTGGGCCACCATCTGTAAAAAAGTTTAGGGTTGGAGGCTACTTTCATCCCCTAATACAGGCTACTTTAACCTCATTGACATTAATTCTGCTGGGAAAGGACAATGATGGTGCTTCTTAAGAAGTAGATTTTCCTCACTCCTACTGGAAAAATGATCCATCTCACCATCCTCTGCCATGTCAGCTTCAGTGCTGGAATGATCTACATGGTAGAAAAATTAGGGTCCCAAAGAACAACATCTAATTCCTTGACTCAGCAGAATCTACATCAAGTGCTGGTTCCAAAAAGGAAAGTGTTGATATTTCAAAACTGGATTCATTCCTCATGAGTTTAGCCTTCATGGAATGTTGCAGGCACTGGAATTTCAGAGAGGAAAAGATCTGGTCCCAAGCTTTAAAGAACTCAGGGTCAAGTGGAGAGACAGGCCGGCAAATAAAAACCTGATAAATGCTGAACTAGGACCATGTATTAGAAAAGTGGAAATGTAGAAAAGTAAATACCTAATTCTGTCTGGATAAGGCAAGGGACGGGACATTAAAAACCCAAGGGGGGTACTTCCCTGGTGGCGCAGTGGATAAGACTCCGCGCACCTGATGCAGGGGGTCCGGGTTCGATCCCTTGTCAGGGAACTAGATCCCACCTGCATGCCACAACTAAGAGTTCGAATGCCACAACTAAGGAGCCCCATGCCACAACTAAGGAGCCCACCTGCTGCAACTAAGGAACCCATGGCTGCAACTAAGGAGCCCACCTGCCGCAACTAAGACCCAGTGCAACCAAATAAATAAATATCAAAAAAAACAAGGGAAGGGCTAAAGTGGCAGAGGGCACAGCACATACAGAGGTGCAGAGGCATGAGAGCAGGCCTGGAGAACATGACTCAGGAACAGAGCATAAGGGAACATGAGACTGGATGGGCAGGAGAAAATGAACTTATGAAGGATCCTGCGTAGTCTGCTAGAATTGAAGATTTTGTTCTCTAGGAAATCGGGAGCCCTTGAAAGATTCTAAACTTGGGGGTGACCTTCGCATAGTAGAAAAGCCCCTTGGGAGCAATTTGGAGCTGTTAGCAAAAGATAAGGGGCAAGGACACTGGTTGGAACCCTATGTAGTAATCTCTGCTAGCAGTGATGAGGCTGTGCTCTAGGGGAGTAGAGAAGTTGGGGCCTCATCTTAAACAAAGTTAATCTGGCAATAATATGCAGAAAGCACTGGACATGAGGGGACCCAGAAACAGGTATATTAGAATAATTGGAATAATGAATGCAATGAAAGTAATGAGAGCCTGAATTAAGGCATTGGCGATAAGAAAGGAAAAGAGGATTTATACAAGATATATTTTAGTCATCATCCTGGAAGAACTTAGCAACTGATTGGATTTAAGACAATGAGGAGTTGTGAGTCAAAGGTTCTTTGAGATTTCAAGCCTGGAGGACTATCAACATGATGGTCCCATTCGTAGAAATAGTGGTGGCCATGAGAAGGAGAAGATGATTAACTCAATCTGAAGATGTTGAGTTTGAGGAGTCAATGAGACATCCTTGTGGATGGGACATCAAGGAAATTCATCACTGGAGCTTGAGAGAGTCTAGAGAGGGAGACACGAGAAGATACATGAGAGGTCATATTACAGGTGCATTGGAAGTGAATGGGGGAAAGAATGAGAGTAGAAAACGCTTAGGACAGAACCGTGGTCAGCTCTATGTTTGGAGTGCAGAAGGCAAAGGAAGTGGTAAGGGCTGGAAAAGTAAGAAACTAAGAACAAAGCTTCATCAAAACTAAGAGAGGAACTTCAGGAAGAAAGGGATAGTTCCCAAAGCCAGTTGCTGCAGAGTGGTTAGAGAGGATGAGGCCATTGTTTTTGGCAATCAGGAAGTCATCCGTGAGAGTAGTTACAGTAAAGGGTGAAGGGAGAAGTCAATTTTAAACAGTTTGGGAATCAGTACAAATCTATAGAGAAAGGTCAGAAAGCTAGGGGAGTGAGTAGGAAAGTTAGGAAAAATGTCAAGAGAGAAGTTTTTATGGCACAAAATCACAGAGGGAGTGGAAAGGGAGGGATAGTATCAAAAATAATGAAAGGAAGAATTAGCCTTGTACATCCTCCTGAAGTGGGGGTGGAGGGGGAGAACACATGATGATACTGAGAAACTGAGGTTGAGAAGCATGTTGTTTAAGGAATTCTTGTCAAATGGCTGGATTTTTTCAGTCTTGTAGGAAAGGAAGTAAAGTTTGACCCTTAAAAGAGTAGAAATGTTTGTGAAAAATCCCATGAGGAATCAAATAAGGTGCCAAAATATCACACCACAAAAGATTCCAGGGCCCCATAGAGAATAATGTGAATTCATCATGACTTTCCGTAGCACCCTTCAGCAACTCAGTAACAGCAGTGGAGTGACTGGCTATTACCAAAGACTATGGTGTATGAGAGTAGACAAAGTCACATGAGGTGTAAGAATACTAGCAGAGGCATCATTGAAATGGTCACCGGAGGTCCAGGTGGAGTATGGAGGAAAATGACGTTAGAAAAGGCAACGAGCTGGTAACCGACTATACTGCTGAACTGAATGAATACGCATTTTCAGAACTCTAATGGAAAACTGATGAACTTATAAAAGTGCTAACAAAAGATCAAGATGAAAAAAAAAATTAATTACATGGGACTGAGTGAACTGATGAGGATGATTATAATTTTTGTGACCTTCTGTTTGAATTAAAAAAAAAAAAAAAGGCAACGAGGAAAGATGATGGCTTGCAAACCAGATTCTCACGTGAGGGAGGCAGAGGCTTCTAGAGTGTTCTGCTCCTACCTCACTACCTGCAACAGCTGTGTTTTTATCTGGAATACAAGGGCGTCTCTTACGTGCTTTCATATGAAGGGGGGGAAATATCTGTTGCCAAAAATATTGTTTGAAAGCCATTAGACTAGGAGACAAGTGAGAGAAAATGGGACTAGACGTCCTAAAGAGGAGAAAGTCAGATCGTAGGGACTTGGGAAGATGGCTCATAAGGACGTGTGATCAATAAGGAGGATTCAGATATTGAGATCCTGGAGCTCTATCCACTCTGAAGGAAGATGGGGTCCAGCATCGGGGTCTGCTGGCAGAGAATGGAGGAGGATGGAACTGCTAGTAACTGGCATTGAGAGAGATGAAGAACCGTCAAGCCAGCATGTTAGGAGATTATGGCCATAATGTCAAAGGTGCTGAGGATAACGAAGGGTTAGAGGAGGTAGGTTAAGAGCCAAGTCCTGAAGTCAGTGAGGAAATGGAGGGACTTTGCAAAAACAGAAAACTATGGGTTTGAAGATGAGACAAAGCAGAAATAAATACAGAATATGGAACTTGAAATAGGAGTGATTTGAGATAAACAGCACTGCATACAGGGAGCAAGGAGTATTCTAAACCCTTCTCTCTCCTTGCCCCAGGCAGGGAGCGTGAGGGAAAATACCTTCTGGTTGGAGAGGGTCCTGAGGTGTATGGTGTCATCAGGTTTCAGTTGGAGGAAGGAGGCCAGAGACCTTTATTGGAGGAAGTGGCAGTCAAGTGCAGGACCCTACAGGCAGAGAGCTTGCTCACAGAGAGCAAAGGAGGCCCGGGTGCCAGTGAGCAGCGCTGAGAGGAAGGCATTCCAGGAGGATGCTTTTTCACGACCTAGGCTGGGAATGGGGACAAGACAGCTGTGTGCCTGGGGGCTTGGATGAATATCAAGAAATGAATGAAATAAGAGATGACAAGACAGGCTGGCGAGCCAGTGGGAAAGAACAAGAGCTGAAGAGACCAGATTTGCAGGTAGGAGGAATGTAGGGTTTAAAGGACTCCATTGTGCCAACCCAGCGCCACGTTAAGGCTGACGACCAGCCCGTCCTCATCACCCCAGGAGCCAGACTTAGATCAGTTGTTTCTTCAAAACTGAAGGTCAAGTTGTTTGTAAAAAGCTGGAACCTTGGGCTTCCCTGGTGGCGCAGTGGTTGAGAACCTGCCTGCCAATGCAGGGGACACGGGTTCGAGCCCTGGTCCGGGAAGATCCCACATGCTGCGGAGCAACTAGGCCCGTGAGCCACAACTACTGAGCCTGCGCATCTGGAGCCTGTGCTCCGCAACAAGAGAGGCCACAATAGTGAGAGGCCCGCGCGCCGCGATGAAGAGTGGCCCCCGCTCGCCGCAACGAGAGAAAGCCGTCGCACAGAAACAAAGACCCAACACAGCCAAAAATAAATAAATAAATTTATATTTTAAAAAAAAAAAAAAAAGCTGGAACCTTAGGTACAAATGGCTAAAGTGGGGGGGGAAACACATTAGACCAGTTAAGCCCAACCCCCATTTTCCTAGATAGGAAGGAGATAAATGACTTACCCCAAGGTCACCCAACTGGTTGCTTAGTGCTTGAGCCAGGACTTGACCCCAGGTACCCTGACCCCAAGACCATCCTCTTCCTACAGCTCCCACAACTGTCCCTGCAGTTAGGGGTGGGCCTGAGGAGGGGGCTACACTGATGCTGTGACTTCGATGTGACGAATATTGGGAGACTCGTCTATCCTGTTCAGCTCTGGTGAAACTTTTTACGCTAAAAGACCAAAACCTCACATCCCACCACTGCCAATGAGCTTTTGTTCCGGAGACATGATCTGTTTCAGAAACGCTGGCGTTCCTGGTGCCTGTTCCAATCTAAAGTCATTTCTTGTGTGTGTGTTTGTTCCTCTAGTGTCATTAGCCTCCAGTACGGTGGGCTTGGCTGGGCAGGTTGTTCACACAGAAACCACAGAGGTTGTGCTCACAGCAGATGCTGTCACAGGATTTGGGATTCAGCTGCAGGGCAGTGTGTTTGCCACAGAGACCCTCTCCTCTCCACCTCTGATTTCCTATATTGAAGCTGACAGCCCGGCAGAGAGGTGAGACGTTTTCCTTCACGGCATCGTTGTCTGCCCTGCATTTCTCGCTGGCTATCTTTGACTAGCTAATAAATTATGGAACAGTGCTCAATGCAGGAAATGCAAGACGTGATGAACTCTGTTCTGACAATAAAATTTTATGTTCTTGATCAGGTTTGAGAAAGAATAGCGAGCATGAGTGCCTTTAGCAGATTTTTGGCCATTGGCGACTAGAGGCTAAATTAATTAAAAAGGAAAAAAAAAATCTCTGAAGTCCAAACTTAATAATTTCTCTGCCATGGGGGAATGCACATTCATCATTACTATATATTGGTTCAGATCAGATTATAACAATACCATGGTGCTGAATTATTAATTACTTTTCTGGGATATTTCAAGATTCCCTTGCTCACATTTGTAGCCATGAAATGCAAGATTGTAGGACATTGCATATAACCGAATCACTTTGCTGTACACCTGAAACTAGCACAATATTGTAAATCAACTACACTTTTATTAAAAAAAAAAAAAAAAAAAAGGAATGTAGGATATTGCAGTTGACCTAATAGGATGCCCACAACATTAAATAAATAACACCAAATGCTATTTGCCAGGATCTTGGCAACTTCAACTGGATAATTATTTACTCTATGACCTGTAATGTGTGGTTCTAAATTCAGATGTGGGGTGCTACAGATTGGAGACAGAGTGCTGGCCATTAATGGAATTCCAACTGAAGACAGCACCTTTGAGGAAGCCAGTCAGCTGCTCCGAGACTCTTCAATCACAAGCAAGGTCACACTGGAAATTGAGTTCGATGTTGCAGGTATGATCATATAATCTCAAGTCAGCTGCGGAGTCAGGAGTGGACTGCATGTGAATTATGTGGATTATGTGGCAGGGGATGGGGGAGGAACGACAAATTGTTTTTATATAACGAACGTGTTTTTGTTTCGGAGGTTCAAGGTGTCATTTTGAATTGAGCATTGCTTTTGTATTATTCATTAAAATGTCACCACAAGAACAATTGAAAATAAATGTGACAAAATGAGTAAGTAATAGCTGCTATAAACGTGATTAAAAAAATCATGTAGCCTTTATTCTTCCTGACTTTTCCCCTATATGCTAGAGAAACCATATTCTTCAGTCACAGGGACAAGAAATGCCTCTCTTTGACTCTTCCCACTGCAGAAAAAAATATGAAAGTTCTGTGGGGAACAATGAAAATTCATTGGGTGGATTTATTCAAGCCCAGTAGGTAAATATTTGGTCTCTAGTGTTAAAGAGAAATCGCACCAGACACTTGTTAAAAATGACAAGGGAGACTTTATTCAAGACTATTTCAATAGCGATCAAGACTTGCAATAGGAAAGAGAGATTGAACTCAGCGTCAAAAACAGCAAGTGCATTTGTATGACTTAAGTTTGGCCATGGAAGGAGTCCTTGTCAGTAGCTAATAGGTGTACAGGTTTTAGAGGTCAGTGCTAGTTCCCATTTAAGAAAGTTGTCTTCTCTTAGTGAAATACTATCTCACAGACCCAATAACCTTTACCAATCAATAAAGATATGCTTTTGGACATAGGGATCACATTATCCCAACAAATATTTGCTGAATGTTTACTGTGGGCCAGTTACTATTCTATACAATGGAGATGCAACAGTGGACAGGAGAGGGAAAAAAAAAAAATCCCTGTCTTCATGAAGCTGATATTATAGCAGTACAGAAAGTTAATTTAAAAATTAGTAAATATAAATTTAGGCAGTAATAGCGCTCTGAGGGAAATAAAGCAGAATGGGGGTTAGAGAATGACTGTAGGGTTTTTTTTTTCCATAGGATAACTCTCTAAGGAAGAGACATTTCAGCAGAGATTTAAAGGTTGAGAAGGAGCCAGCCATGTCAGAATCTGGGAGGAGAGCATTCCAGGCAGAGGGAGCAGCCAGTGTAATAAGCTTGGTGGATTTGAGTAATAACCTTGGTGGATTTGAGAAACAGCAAAAAGGGCTCTTGCTGGAGCATATAAGGGAGCTGGGGATAGGAGTCAGGTTTGGATTTGGAGGTGGGGTGGGAGAGGTTGGAACAGGCCAGTGCAGTGCCTTGGTACAATTTTATATTATATAAATGTAACGAAGTCATGGAGCATGTTATGGAGGGGAGTGAGATAACCTGATGGATGTTTTGGAGAGATCCTTATGAAGTATAGGGGGGACAGTAGCAAAATTAGAAAAAACCAGAAGGTTGTAGCAGAAGATTGGTGGCTTGGACAAAGTGGTAGTGCTAGAGATGGTGACAGAGAGTGAAGTTTAGGATGTGGCTTGAAGCAGAGCTAACATAACTTGCTTATGGGTCGGATATGCAAGATGAGAGAAAGGGAAGATCATAATGATCCTGAGTTATGAAGGTGAGTGGTTGAGCAGATGGCGATATCTTTAACTGAGAAGAAGACTTGAAGCGTAGAAATTTGGGGATAACAAAAAGAGTTCTGTTTTAAACATGAGTAGGCAAATCCACTGTCAATACTAGGGAAAAAAGGACAAGTACATCCATTCCTTACTCAAAAGACTGTTCCCAAGTACCAGTTACTAAGTGCTAGGCGCTGCGCTATGTTCAGATCATTGAAAGAAAGAATAGAAAGGATCGACATCTTCAAGGACTTTGTATCCAATTAGACACAAGAAAGAACTGCTGAAAGATAAGAATAGACTTGCTGAAAGTGTGTTGCCACTGGAATGCAGAAGGAAGTGCCCAGGAGACTGCAGGCTACCTCCTGGAGCCTGGGATTGGGGTCTCTGCTGGAGAGCAGGACTGAGGAGTGACCAACACGGTGGTGATGGTTAAAGGCATGGAATAAAGGACACCACTAGGGAAAGAGTAGTGTTAAGAAGGGGACTGAGGAGGGGACTTTGCCTGAGGAATACTAAGATTTAAAGGGAAAGGACACTAGTAAAGGAGACGATGAAGATGCTATAGGAGAAGTGGGAGGAGAACCAAAACTCTTTGGAAGCCAAAGCAAGAGTTTCAAGGCAAAAGTCACCGTCAATAGCATAAAAGTGCTGTGGAGAATTCAAGTAAGAAAGGCAGGAAAGGAAATGTCCACTGGATTCGGCAATTAGGAAGAAAGACATCGTAGAGAAGTTTCAAGGAACTGGGGGACAGAAGTCAGATTGCAGGGAGCTGAGGGGTGAGGGAAGAAAGTGTGGAGAAGTACGGACAAGCTGTGCTTTTGTCTGCCAAGGGGTTTTGGAAGACAGTTTGGCAGGAAAAATGCAGGGAATAGATGAAAAGGACTGGAGGCCACCATGGGCTCCTCTTTTGAGAACTTCTGCAACATTTAGTTACATACTCGGTGCACTGTTTTATACTGTACTATCTTCTTTTTCTTTTTAATTTATTTATTTTTTTATTTATTTTTGGCTGCGTTGGGTCTTTGTTGCTGTGCACGGGCTTTCTCTAGTTGCGGTGAGCGGGGGCTACTCTTCGTTGCGGTGCGTGGGCTTCTCATCGCGGTGGCTTCTCTTGTTGCGGAGCACGGGCCTAGGCGGGCGGGCTCAGTAGTTGTGATTCATGGGCTCTAGAGCGCAGGCTCAGTAGTTGTGGCTCATGGGCTTAGTTGCTCTGAGGCATGTGGGATCTTCCCAGATCAGGGCTCCAACCCGTGTCCCCTGCATTGGCAGGCGGATTCTTAACTACTGCGCCGCCAGGGAAGTCCTATACCACCCTATCTTCTAATCAGTGGTTCTTAACCAAGGTCAGTTTTGCCCCAGAGGACATTTGGCAGTGTCAAGACATTTAGCTATAGATGAAAGGAGATGGGACAGCAGATAGAAGGGGATTCCGCATTCAGAGAGGTGTTATTTTGTTTGGTTAAGACTGGAGAGATTTGAGCATGTTTGGGGCCTGAAATAAATGAGAGAGAAAAGAGATAATTGGTAGATACGGGTTTCCAAAGGGTTGAGAAGGGTAGTTATCTAGAACATAGGTAGATAACTTGTCTTAGACAGAAACTAGAAGACCTCTCCCTAGGAGTTTGAAGAGAAAGATGTGAGAATATAATTACATTTTTAGCTGTGTTTAGGAAGATCATGTAAGAACTGTCAAACAAGGGTGAAAGGGTCCGCACCTTGGGGAGCTGAAAAGAATGATGAAGGTTTAGAATAGCTAATGGGGAAATGAATGAGATAACCAACCAGACTCATGTAAAGGGATTTTCAAGACCAAGCAGAGTCCAGAAGCTCTAAGTCTATAGCAGCATCAACCTGCATGGTCAAGTAGTTTTTTGTCAGGAGACCTCAACCGCCGAAGAATAAAAGCAAAGACAGTAGATGATTAGATTGATCCAGAGACTGAGATTTCCAGAGAAGTTTCAAAGAAGGAGCGTGTAAGTCATAGAGGTTCAAATCGTTGCAGGAAGAGCAGAGGAGTGATTATGATAATAGCATCAAAATTATCATGATATTTATCAAATGCTTACTCTATGGCATGTTACTTTTCTAAGCCCTGCCTGTGCATTAGCTCATTTAGTCCTTAAAACAGCAATGGAGAAAGTTGCTATTATTATGTCCCCAGAAAACGGAGATTCACGTTAATAGTAAGGCTGGGATTTTAACACAGGCAGTGCGGCTCCAAAGGCCACACTCTAAGCACTACGCATACTGCCTGTGCTTGAAAGAATCTAGGTTAGAGAGGGATGGAAATCAATAAAGGATCAGCATGAGAGACCAAAAGGAAAGGGAGCAGTTAAGGAACTAGGAGTCTTCAGGAAGGAAAATGGGGGGAGTGAGAGGAAGGGGATAGAAGGCTAACAGCCAGGAGACTGAGGTCAAAGTGGCATATTAGAGTTGAAGATTTCAGAGGTCAAGTAAGGCTCAGGGTAGTGAGCTGCCGAAGTGAAGCGGAGTGGACGCAAGTATCATTCAACCAGAGGTCTGGGAGTGGGGGATGCAGAGTGATGGGAGGAACACCCACATGGTGAAATCTCTCAGGAGGAGGGCAGGACTTGGAATGAGGAGGGAGTATGAACTAGCTGCTCCCGACATGCACAATCCCATCAAAGTCTCTCTGCAGTTGCTGTTCCCTCTGCCTGGGCAGCTCTTCCCCAGCATGTCTGGGTGGTTTGCTCACTTCATTCAGATCTTTGCTCAGATTGCTCAAAGAAGCCTTCCACGACATCTATCACTGTCTGTCCCCTTGCCCAGATTTATAGCTCTTCTTATCCCTTCTTATGCCATGATGTTATGAGGTATATTTATCTGTTTATTGTCTTGTCTTCTCCAGTAGGAAAATCTATGATGTCAGGGACTTTGTGCCTTTTGTTCAAGAATGTACCCCAGCACCCAGAATAGTGCTTGGAATACAGGAGGCTGTCAGCCAATACTTGGTGAATGAATGAATGAAGTACAATTGGCTTGAAGTACAGAATAGCGCTTGGAATACAGGAGGCTCTCAGCCAATACTTGGTGAATGAATGAATGCAGTACAGTTGGCACTCCCAAGGGACTAGGATCAGGGACTTCAATTTGCACCAAGAATTGATTTCATACCCATTGATTCTCTGAGGTTCCTGGTCGCTTGGTGCTGCTTGTTTCTTCACATCTGCTCCCTTTGTCCCTGGACAAGTTTTCTCTGACTTCTGACTGTACATGATCGCCCTATCCTTGCTAACATCCCCAGCCAGGACCAGCCATCTTTAACTTCTAATTCCCAAGAAAAAGCATCTAATTGGCCCAGCTTAGGTGTGGCATCTTCCCGTTCCCGTCAGCTGTGGCCAAGCAGAAGCCAGTAAAAGACCTTAGAAGGATCAGTCAGATGGCACTGAGGGAATACCTTTCAAAGAAGGCTGTCCAGTGGTCCCAGAATGTACTTATAATTGTAGAACATTCATGGCGGGAGGACTATTATAATCCAATACCTTCATTTATTTATGAATGGGAAAACTGAGGTTCAGGTGGGGAAACTCAAGGTCATACAGCAAAGTGAATGGTAGATCCCGGCTCTGTTGACTTGCACCTGTCTTTTCCATATCGTATTACACTCCCTCTTCAAAACGATATTAGGGTTCCCAGCGTGAAACAGCAGGATTTCTGAGCCTCTGCCCTACTGACATTGTTTGTTGAGGGGAGGTGTCTATCCTGTGCACTGTAGGATCTTGAACAGCATCTACTCACTACGTTCCAGTAGTGGAATGGCCAGCACAATTGACCTCCTCCATAGCAGTGTCTACTAAGTATTTACTTGTGCTATACATGCATTTTTATTTTATGTGTATCACTCCTAATTGTCTGGATATGAACCACCGTTCATTTCCAGTTCTTCCTCAGAAATATATTATACCCAGACACTAATTCTCAAACTATTGTATCTTAGAGATTACCTATCTCTATTTTATAAACATTCTAAGTGACACAGACAGTGGTTAAAAAGCTTGACGGTGAGTACACTTTTGCCTAAATCTATCTCTTTTTACATGGGTACCACTGTCCAAATTGTAGTAATGTTAAAGGGATTTTTCTTACGATGAAGTTACTTATAACCCCATCATTCTAATAAACAAAAGTTTATTTTTTTTATATTTCTTTACCAAAGTCCTTTACCATACATATAATTTTGTAAAGCTATAATCATAACATATGCACAGTTTACATTCTGCCTTTTTCAGTACTGTCTTTTAAATACCAGTGCACAATATCATGAATACTTAAAGTTTCTACTTTAATGCTGAAGTTACTTTGTTGGAAAAAATACAGCTTTGTCCTGGCAAGAAGCCTCAGTGAAAAATCCTGTCAAATGATGTTTGCCATCATTACTAGAATCCCCAGTGTTTTTCTCTGTGTGAGTGGGAGTTAAACATTTACATTTGCCCCCTTTATAATTCCTTAATTTTTTCAAATCTCACAAGGGTGTCCAGGTTGATGAATTGTGATGTGGTGGTTATCTTACTGTGCCAACAATGAATGCTTTGGGCAGAAAAAGCAGACCAGTTGGAAAGAAAGAGGCCTTTGTTTACCCAAATGTGTTTTTAATTACAGTATTAACAAAGATAAAGCAAAACCAGGGAAGCACAAAATAATCACATGGGAGTCTAAGAAAATAAATGTTCTGTTTACTTACTCTAAACCTGTTGTTTCTCCAAATATTGGATCTTCTTCCTCTTTATTAGTATTTCCTTAAGAAACCCCAAATTAAATGTGCCTTGGCTTTAACAACCAAGTAATTGTATGGGGGGAAAAATTACCAAATAGAAAATAAATCATGTTGACATTTAAGATTAAAATGAAGCCACAGCTTGATCAAAGAGATTCATATGTTGATATTTATTCATCATTATAAATATTTCAAATCTTATGTAGTCAAAAGTGATCTATTACTGTTTTCCAGGAAGTGATAATGTCTCCTTCAGTGTCGTTAACAATGTTAATCTTGGTCAAGATTCCCTACATTAAAAATATAAAGCAAGGGCTTCCCTGGTGGCACAGTGGTTAAGAATCCGCCTGCCAATGCAGGGGACATGGGTTCGAGCCCTGGTCCAGGAAGATCCCACGTGCCGCAGAGCAACTAAGCCCGTGCACCACAACTACTGAGCCTGCGCTCTAGAGCCCGCGAGCCACAACTACTGAGCTTGTGTGCCACAACTACTGAAGCCTGCGCGCCTAGAGCCTGTGCTCTGCAACAAGAGAAGCCACTGCAATGAGAAGCCCGCGCACCGCAACGAAGAGTAGCCCCGGCTCGCCGCAACTAGAGAAAACCCACACGCAGCAAAGAAGACCCAACGCAGCCAAAAATAACAAATAAATAAATTTATTTTAAATGTAAAGCAGAATGTTGCTATAGTAACTATTTTAGATCTGTGTTTTCCAGGCCCTTATGAATCAAAGACTCACTTGTATAGCATCTTGGGCAAGATGTCATATACATACGTGGATACACATATACATACGTTATGCTCCCCTGCCCTTTCACAGAAAACGTTTTCGTAAAACGGATAACACTGAAACAAACATACATGAAATGAGTTCTCTAAATAGCAAAGCTGTTCCTCTAAAACTTCTAATACATTTACTTATGGACCACTTGGCGTACTTCATCCAAGCAATGGAAAATTTATTCCTGCTACACTCACAAACATTGTATGGGGGCTTGCTGTTTGGCTCCCATCCCGTTTCCTCTACTGGATCAACGTGTTCATTAAGAGATCTTTCAGTTGCAAGCCACAGAAATGCACTCAAGCTAATTTAGACAGAAGAGAGGCATTTCCTGGAAGCACACTGGTGTTTCACAGCCTTTGAGGATGGGGAATAGGCAGCCCCTGGAAGAGCGAGACCCAGGGGCTGTCAAGGCTAACTGGCTCTCTCCAAGACCTCACACTCTCTCCTCGAGTACACTTGTTTCTTTCTGCCTTCTCTCTGCAGCCTGGCTGTTGGTGCATATGGGCCAAACTAGCCTCTTCCAAATACCCTCTCTGCCCCCAGTCTGCATGCTAATTCCAAATTCCTAAACTTTATCTTTTGGTGGTGGGAAGGAGGTAGTAATTAGCCTTCACAAAAATTTGGAAAAGAGATGAAAGGAAGGATTTGAGAGATCTTTTAGAAGTAAATATTTGTGATACTTGGAGCACCTGAAGTAAGGAAGTAAAGCATACCGAGGTGGTTATTACTTAACCTCATTTCTCTTTTTCTGCCCCAATATATTAAAATTAGCCAGTCTTTTTGAAATCTACTGGGGGAAATAACTAATTTTATCTATCTCAAGTTCCGATTGGGAAATGGGAAGGATACAAATTCTTCATGAATAAATAAATAAATATATGTTGTTACTTCCTGGCACATCTTAGTTGAGTCTTAGTTGAGGACAACATCTGTCACACTCAAGGGGCCACACCTGACAGGACAGGAGAATTAAGAAGAGAGGGAGGAAGTGGGAGAAGGCGACAGATTCCCTCACGCCCCAGCGAAGTGAGGAAAGAACTGGGAAGAAGGAAGAGGCCAGAGGGGGCAGACTTGCCTTTACCCAGCAGCCCCGGCTGAAACTTACCAGGGCAGTTTGGGGAACCTTCTTTACAGATGACTTTCTAGAAGCCTGGAGGGCCCAGGAAAATCAAAATTTTGTTGTGTTCTCCAGTTTGTCTATGGCAGTTACTCTGAGTTGGAAGATCAGGTTCTGGTCTTATAAAAGGTTTACTGCCTAAATTCTTCATGGGCAAGTAGAAAAGGCCAGGAAGAGCAGGTTAAGGCAGATCAAGGAAGGAAGTACTCTGTTTCCATGAGGCCACCCCAACTTTCACCTCTGCTTTGCAGAGACTCAAAACGTGTTAAAAATGTGATTAACAAATTGGACCAGGGGCCTGAGGACCTAATAGTTCTGCCCACATCACAGCAGCTGTAGTTAATTCTTTGTGGCGGTTTGGGAGCTAGCTTGGTGCAAAATCAAGCAGAAAAAGTGGTTTCACTCCGCCATCCCACAAGCCTCCCCTTATGCTAATGTTTCCTTTGTTTCTTGCCAACCCTTCCCACCCCTTTCTAAAACCTTCAAGAAAGGATTATAGTCATTAGCTACTTAGTGTGAATAGATGTTATCTCTTCAGAGGATATTTCCATTTTAACCTTGTCTCGAATTGAAGGCCTCCCAGAGTGTTAGAGGAATTTTAAGAATATATTTCAGAATATGTAGCAATTCTTTTCTTTCTCAAATACTAGTCACGCCCTGGTAAAATCACAGTAGATCTATCCAAGGTTGAGAGTCGAGCAGTACGCACCGCTTCCCTCTCTGTTGCTACATTAGCTTACTTCTCTACTGCTTGGCCAACATTTGAGCCCAACTTCGCTCTGTTCCAGTGCCCCCTGCCCTCCTGCTCCTCCCTGAAACCTCCCCATGACCCAGAAACTAGAGGGTCATCCTTGGTGCAGTGGGACCTCCTGGGTCCCTTTGTTCCAACTCTGCTCAGCATTCAGTCTGGTTGGTTGTGGTCAGGACCATTCTGGTTGTGAGATATTTTGAATATCACTCCTGCTTCTACACCTTTAAGTGTACTTTTCCACATTTACCTTACAAATTCAGGCACACCTGTCCTCCTCCAAATCAACAACCATCATAGCTAACTGAAATCGATCTCCCCCAGCTATGAATGAAAAAAAGAAAGCACTGCTGAATAATAAACTCTGCAAAAAATATGGTTGGGGGGAGAAAAGAATATAACTACTTTTGGTTCTTCAACTTTAGTATACCTAAGAATCACCTGGAGAATATGTTTAAGATGCAGATTTCTAGGCCTTGTCTTCAGAGATTCGGATTCCACAGATCTGAGATGATTCAGGAATCTATATTTTTAACTTGCATCCTAGGTAAATTTGATGGAGATGCTGTCTGAATCACACTTTAAAAACATGGAACTCGACTGTTGCTGTGAATTATGCACTGTTGCCTGTGGGTAGGATGTCTGTTCTTCACAAGGAGCTTAGTTTATCAGGATTTTATGTCAATTCCTACAGCTTTAACTACAGATGATGATGATGATACAAGTATTCCTGATGCATTTTCATTGACTGGTGCTCCAATCTTCCTAGTCTTCTATAAACACATTCTTTTTTGTTTTTAAATTACAGAGTCTGTCATCCCGAGTAGTGGAACATTTCATGTAAAGCTCCCTAAGAAACACAGTGTGGAACTTGGAATAACCATAAGTTGTAAGTACAAGTGATATCTTTTAAAATGCAGAGTTTTAGGAAGACATTAGAAAAGTGTATTCTCAAATGGTTTACAGGTGTGGCAAATGTTTTAAGTTTCATTGCCAGGTTTCTACCTAATGGTACAAAAATGTGGAGCCGGTCACCCTCCAGTGCTTAATAGCTGTGTGAACGGGGAAGTTACTGTAACTCTCTTCAGTCTCAGGTTTCTTCACCTATAAAATGGAAATAAGGATATCTGCAAAATATCCTCATTTTGTAGGTTATTCAAAGTATTAAATAAAATAACATATTTATATACCTAGTATAGTCCCTGGCAAATAATGAGTAAGTACTCAATAAATATGTCCCACATATCCCACATGAATAATTAGATGGCATATGAAGGCATAGAGGTTCTCTACATTTTAACATACTGTAGATTAAGTTTTCACAATAATCTATTGAGACTATCTTCCCATCTGTCCACTGTGCATCTGTAATTCATTTTGCAAGAATGAAATAATGTCTTTTTCTTTAGTAACTTCCTGAATTCCTCCATGGTACAAGGTGCCTGGGTAACCAAGCCAAAAAGAAAAGGAGGACATATAAATGTGTTGAATTCCCTCTTTTCCTCAGGCTCTAGATTTATAACTGCTTTGGTAAAACAACTTTGAAAATTTGAGCCCCAGTGGAAATTTATAGAATGGAAATTGAGGTCTCTGTGCTTTTAATATCCATCAACTAAGTTCATCCATAAATGCTCCAAGAAAATGAAGCAAATGATTAATGCATGAAGACCAAAGGAGACCTAGAAGCAACATCTGTGACCAAGGTGTGGTCCCTTCCAGAGAGTGATGAGGCTGCAGAAAGGTGCCTCACTACACTCTGTCGGACAGCAGTTACGTCAGTGGCTAAGGCAAAAACAAAGAGTTCTCAAGTGGGTGTATGAAATGGAAGCTGTCCAATTCAACTTTGACCATATACATTTAACACCGAGAATGAAGTTTTATTAATAACCAATAAATCACATATATCTAATGCAACACCAAAAATAGTGGTACTACAATATGGAATCAATGTTAAGAACAAGAAGCCATATGTATGAGAGCCTGTATCTCCCCCAACCCCCAGTACTGGGAGAAAAGTAGGACTGATGGATCTGACGTTCCTCTGTAGAGTCAGTAGAAGATGAAATGGGACTTTGGAGACTCCAGACCTATTCTAGTTGCTACTACAGTCATTTACGCCTTTAACTGGGTTGCTGCCCCTTTCGGTCTGTTCATTACGAAGCAAAGATGGTATGCCACTGTTCTGTCACCAGCTGTGCTTGCTGAGATTAAGGGAGAGCTCATCAGAACTTACTATTCTAAAAGTATTTGGGGCTCCACGTGGCTTCTGCAACCCCCATGTAACTTTAACCCTGCTCTCATTTATTCCTGTCTATTCCATTCCATACATTTATTCCATCAGAATTGGCCGTGAACGTGGTACCTCTTGGAGTTGCGCAGTGTAGAGCCTGCTGGCTGCACGCAGAGACCCTGCTTCCACCCCATTCTTTCTTCCTCCTGCCTCCATTCAGTAAAGACACTCTGAGTGCCACGGCCCAATACTAAGTTTTGAGTCCTTAGAAATGCTTACTACTGGTGCATCTACAGAAGACACCTATTCCTCAGAAGCTCCTCTTACCACACAGTTTGCCACACTGTAATTTTACTCTCAAATTTTACTTAAGAGGATGGTCTTTTTTAATGCAATTAGATTTATTCTTTTTTATTTGAAAAGCAGTTTTATTTATTTTATTTTCCATTATGGTTTATCACAGGATATTGAATATAGTTCCCTGTGCTATACAGTAGGACCTTGTTGTTTATCCGTTCTATATATAATACTTTGCATCTGCTAATCCCAAACTCCCAATCTTTCCCTTTCCCATCCCCCTCCCCCTTGGCAACCACAGGTCTGTTCTCTATGTCTGTGAGTCTCTTTCTGTTTCATAGATAAGTTCATTTGTGTCATATTTTAGATTCCACATATAAGTGATATCATATGGTATTTGTCTTTCTCTTTCTGACTTACTGCACTTAGTATGATAATCTCTAGGTCCATCCATGTACATAGCTACAAATGGCATTATTTCATTCTTTTTTATGGCTGAGTAGTATTCCATTGTGTATATATATATCCCATATCTTCTTTATCCATTCATCTGTCCATGGACATTTAGGTTGTTTCCACATCTTGGTTATTGTAAATAGTGCTGCTATGAACCTAGGGGTGCATGGATCTTTTTGAATTACAGCTTTGTCCAGATATATGCTCAGGAGTGGGATTGCAGGATCATATGGCAAATCGCAATAGATTTATTCTTAAAAATTAATATACATAAAAATGTAATTTAACTATAAAGGAGAGTATCCCTTTAAAAACGAATCCTGTGATAGATTCCTTTTTCAAAGTCAGTATTTATATGTTCAGTTTGTTTCAAGTGTGGCCATGTACACACAACTGCAAAACATTTTCTTCACATAAAGAATCATGTAAAATTATGCTTTATGATGATGTTACATATGTACTAAAACTGATTTTAAGACCAATCATGGAAACTATCCCAAAACCCCACAAAACTGCTTGAATTTTAGCCAGCTGTAGGCTAAAGCTATTCGTGGAAGCTAAAAGTTTTGTGCCATTCCTGGATGGAGAAATGATACGTAAGCTCATCAGACATGCCTGTCAGTCCTTCTAGAGCTCCAGCTCCATTTACACAACTAATCATCACCATCCTGAGTTTGTGTCTCCTCGTGGAAAATACTCATATTTTGCCAGTTGAGAAAGCAGAATTTGCTAAAGAAAAAAAAAAAAAAAGAATCCATTTTCATTGTTACGAAATAGTAAATTCCTGAGGTCTAGCACAGTTCCTGGCACATACAAGATGCTTGTTTAATCCCTGTCTTCGTTGAAGGAGTAGATGAGGAGTTTGTAAACAATGTTCTTCTAACCAGTGCGCCCCCCAGGAAGTGAGCCTCTGAGGGCGATTAAGAACATAGATGTTTGTGCAAAGTCTGTTGCATGAACTGAAGAAGCATGAACTTGGAAAATGATGAAGAGCAAGGACTCAGAGCCCAGACTGCCCCACTTCCCAACTCTCTTGACCTCTCTGTACTGAGTTTCCTGGTCTATAAAATGGTGTGCTCATTACCTTCTTTGTAGCATTGTTGAGAAAATTAAATGAGTTAGTGTATGTAAGGTGCCCAGAGCACATTGTGAACCGTAATGAATGTTAATTATTATAATGATCGATATTTATTTTCCACATAGAGCCTCATGAAATATTTTAAGCAAGGCTCTACCCCACAAAATTTAGTGCCAATCGTAATTATCCTACCTAAGTAGGAAATCAAAGGACCCTCTTCTCACTCATACACACACAGGTACTGTTAGGGAAACTGAGGCACTACAGGGGTTTATGAATGTTTCTCACTATCTTTATACAAAGTCCTCTTTCTGTGTCTTCATCTTGTGAAAGCTCTGAGTAGTGAGAAATAGGCCTCCATCTCGGGGAGCGTACCATCAGAGCCTTCACACTTGGCTTAAGGCTCACTCTTCATACCTAATTGACTGAGAAATGAGTCCCTCTGACTTTGGATGTGGTGAGCAGTTTTAGACTAATTTTCTTAAGTTCCTGATGAGACATTAGCATCAGGCATTACTTTTATAGATTTTATTGCTATGATATGGAGTAATTTATTATAGCAAATAAAGTAGAACAGCCTGGCAGAAGGATGCAGTTTGGGACAAGAAGCAGCGTCCTGAAGCTCTGACACCTCAGCCAATCAGAAACCAGAGCCCATACCCTCCAATGCAGCTCACCTGCCTTTCAAGTCAGAGAACTGTGGTTGTCTCTGCCATGTGTAGTTGTCAGTAAAGACCTTTCGGTATCGATGTTTTCTTTTGAGGTTTTATTACAAGGGAGTTTTATCTACTTTGTACCGTGCATGGCACTAAGCAGTTTATATGTGTTTTCTCATTTAATCCTGAAAGTGGCCCTATAACATCTCTGCCCATTTTACACAGCTGGATAAGCTGCCCAAAGACCCAGAGCTAATAAAAGGCCAAACAGGGATTCACACGCTTTCTGTCTGACAACACTGGCTGTGTTAATGTTAACACTCATCCCTCTCACCATCTGATTGATGAATCTTCCCAGATCCTATACTAGAAAAGCAAAAGACAGCATTTTGTGAATGCAGTTAATTTGTTGGCTTTCCATTTTAGTTGTGACTGAATTGTCTGCAGGAACAAAGCCTTGCTTTATTTTTTGTAAAATCATAAAGCAGCCTTTATAACAAGAACAAGTCTGTCATTTTCGCCTTAAGTCTTAAATGTATTTAGAAGAGAAAGGTTCATGGTTTTTTGCCAACTTTGCAATAAAAACTCTACTCACTGGTCCATTTCAAATCAAATAACCAGTTTTACTTGCCAGGTAATATATATATATGTGTGTGTGTGTGTGTGTGTGTGTGTGTGTGTGTGTGTGTGTGTGTGTGTATATATATATATATATATATATATATATGCACATATTTATATGGTTACAATGAAAGTAAAATTGAATGATTGTGTGAGTGAGTGAGTGTGTGTGTGTGTGTGTGTGTGTGCGCTTCTCCAGTGTAGTTTGGACAGTTTATCAGGCCCTTTGAGCAAAGTACCTTGACCAGCAGAGTAAGTTCCATGAATGGCTAGACATTATAGAATGTTCTTGGAATGATTCACATTTAATTAGCTTCACACTGCAGAAGATTTCACCTGTCTTCAGATACAGAAAAAGTGTTTTAAACAAAAGATAGGGACTGTCATTTTCTACCTCTTCCAACAACTGTTTGAGAAGAAAAGAATCCAAATTCACTGTGAGAACCAGTTTCTGACAGTGACAGACGACCAGTGATTTTAAAGCTTCATGAGTCAAAAGATGCTAGCTTGAAAACACGCATTTAGCCCTGCTCCTACCCCAAACCCCCATCTTAAAATGACAGTATAAGATTTTTCAGGAGGCAGAAACTCATAAGGAGAAGAAGAAAAGAAAAACAGATAACAGCAACCAAATTTGGAAGTGGCAAAGAAGATGGAGAAAGATTAATTTAAAGAAGCAGAAAGGAAAGCTGACAGTGACCCTGATTTGCATCCTAAACTCCCAGCAAGTCAGAGAGGTGGAATCAGGAACTTCTGGAAGCAAGAGTGATGGGAGAGTAGGAAGACAGGGGGATTGGTTGAAAGTCTGTTAAGAATGAATGAGTCCCTCAGATGCCTTCCCCAACTCAGAACCGCCAAGCACCCCTCCCCTTCCTGGCAGAGCCTAGTTTTATCCTCTGGAAAACGTGAAAGGGAGGGTCTCTGGATTGGGAGGGCACAGCTGAGTGTACCAGTCCAGCTCTGAAAGCAGAGATTCAGTGAAACACTGAATGAGGAGGCTGCTGGTCTTCTCACAGAAGCTCCAAGAAGCCAGGTATCCAGGCTTAATCCCCTCCGAGCTGGAGGAAGAATCAGTGCCATCTGACCCAAAGAAGCAGTCTGGCCTGAACTATACAGTGACGACCGTAATCCAGGAGCCCCACTCAGGGCACCAAGCTTTCAAACAGCTTCTTTGCAGAGCCATCTGTGATGTGAACAGACAGCTAAGGAGAACACAGGCACTTGGAGGAAAGAATCTAAGATGCAAGACTATCACCAAAAACAGAGAAGAAAAACAGAAACAGCACATGCAGGAAGAAGAAAACTTTAAAAAGAAAAAAAAAAAAGTGATCATTAACATCATTTGTACCCCTGGGTGGGAGGCCCTGAATACTATTACACAGTAGCCTCCAGAGGGGAACAAAGAGCTCTTGAAAAGTAAAAATATGGCAGAAATGAAGGCGCTCAACAGAAATACTGGAAAAAATGTTGAGGAAGATTTCTAGAAATTAGAACAAAACAACAAATAAATAAATGAAGAATCTAGACTAAATAGGAAAATTATACAAGATGAGTCCAAATAACACAATATCCAAATAATAGACGTTACAAAAACAAAGAGGAGAGAAAAGCATCAAGGATATATTTTCATAAATTTCCTAGAATTGATGGATATAAGTTTCCAGATGTATGGGTCCATGAGCTATGGATGAAAACAGACCCACACCAAGGCATGTCATCATGAGATTTGAAAACTGGGAGAAAAAGACAATCCTACAGGCTTCCAGTGGGGGTGGGCAGTTTTCACACAGTGTATCAGAGTACAAATAATAACCGAGTAATCAGAATGGCATCAGGCTTCTCAACAAATAGCAGTTCTGGAATCTAGAAACCAATGGAAGAGTGCCTTCAAAATTCTGAGGGAAAAGAAATTTCCAGCCTAGAATTCTCCATCTAGCGAAGGTGGAAGTAAAGAAAAGACAACTATGCAAGAATTCAAAATACTCTCCTCCCATGCACTCTTCCTCAGGAAGCTATCAGAGAACGTGTACCAACCACCAAAAGAGAGTAAAGCCAGAAAGAGGGAGAATTGGATTCAGGATGCAAGGGCTCCAAGGATGCAAGAGAGAGTGTTAAAAGGTAAACCGAGGCGTATTAAACAATCTAAGAGTTTATTTGAGCAAAAAAATTGATTCAAATCTGGCAGCACCAAACCAGAAGTAGTTAGGAATGCTCCCCCAACAGGAGTCTGGGGAAAGACAGATATAGGAAGAGCAGAGGCAAAGAAAGGAAATTATTTAACTGGCTGTAGCTTAAAGCCTAGTTGGCTGTTTGTGACTGGTTGTCCTTAGTATTTTGATTTCATAACCTTGTAAAAGCTTAGATTTTGGTTGGCTTCCTTGGGCTACCACAGCATTAGAGCCACCTCAGTCTAATGGCCTCCTTCTTTAATTAATTTAACAGGAATGAAAAGAAACTCTGGGTTCCCAGGGTCTGTGGGAAGGAAGTTCCCAAGGTCTGTGTAGTAACCCTAGAAAGCAAACATTCCAGATGGGTTGGAAACCTCTAATAGAATTCTTGATATGATATAACATGTTGAGAGATTACAAATCTGAGGAGTTGAATTCATGGTGAACACAAGAAAATTAAGGCAACAAAGACATCAAGACAACAGAAAATATATCCTGTAGAAAAGGCAGGTAATCATGCCATGCGACGTGACTTGTCTTCTAATACCGTTTGCAGTCATACTAAAGTAAATGCTAAGTATCGATTTTACAAAAAATGACAAAACTGTATTGGAAGAATGTGGAGACAAGAACTGTGTCTGAATATGGTGGTGATGTAGAGGTGGAAGAGAACTGACTTGTCATCTTTCATAATAGAAAGAGGCAGCATGCGAGATTTTTTTTTTTTTTTTTTAGTTGCGGCATGCAAACTCTTAGTTGCGGCATGTGGGATCTAGTTCCCTGACCAGGGATCGAACCCGGGCCCCGTGCACTGGGAGTGTGGAGTCTTAGCCACTGGACCACCAGGGAAGTCCCCCCTGTCTCCCCTTTTTATCCAGCTTTTCTCCAGGATTTCATGGCCAGTGCCCAGAGCAGACGTGCCTAGCTCATAGTTGGTGTTCAATGAATATGTGTTCGATGGCTGACTCTGTGAACTTCAATTCAATGGATTTCACAGAATGGTTCAATGGAGAACTCCAAGCAAATTCAAAGCACTGAGTGAGTGCTAATGTATTCTCGCTCAAAGGGTCACAAAGCCCTCAGAGGTGAGGCAAGTCAGGAAGTGAGATCCTTCCAATGAGGACAGTGGCAAATTAGAGACGGAAGGCTCCATCTGAAGGAGAGAGTGGGAAAGTGAGTCCATTGTTGCTGGATAATCATCATAATAAACACTTATGTAGTGTATTGTATGCGCACTGCTCCAGTCACTTTACATAGAAAAACGCAATCCTTACAACAAAAACTGTATGAGATCAGCACTGTTGTTCTTTATCACCATTTCACAGACCAGGAAACTAAGTTGTCTGAACACTGTGTGCTCAGGCATCACGGCTTATATGTGGAAGAGGCAGGATTTTGAACCCAAGCATTCTGGCTGCCAAATCTTGCCTCTTCATCACTATACCATATTGCCTCTCTAATTTTTTAAAAGAAGCTGTACATCTGTATGGAATCTACTACTTTTTAAATGTTGGCAACTAATTTTTTAAAACACTACAAGTCAAGCAAAGCATGCTTGGTTTGTACCTTCCTCAGAGAAGAATCAAAACATGTTGCTAACCTAAGTGTCCATCGACAAATGACTGGATAAAGAAGATGTGGCACATATATACAATGGAATATTACTTAGCCATAGAAAGAAACGAAATTGAGTTATTTGTAGTGAGGTGGATGGACCTAGAGTCTGTCATACAGAGTGAAGTAAGTCAGAAAGAGAAAAATAAATACCGTATGCCAACACATATATATGGAATCTAAAAAAAATAAAAATAAATGGTTCTCAAGAGCCTAGGGGCAGGACAGGAATAAAGACGTGAACGTAGAGAATGGACTTGAGGACACGGGGAGGGGGAAGGGTAAGCTGGGACGAAGTGAGAGAGTGGCATGGACATATATACACTACCAAATGTAAAACAGATAGCTAGTGGGAAGCAGCTGCATAGCACAGGGAAATCAGCTCAGTGCTTTGTGACCACCTAGAGGGGTGGGATAGGGAGGGTGGGAGGGAGACGCAAGAGGGAGGAGATATGGGGATATATGTATATGTATAGCTGATTCACTTTGTTATAAAGCAGAAACTAACACACCATTGTAAAGCAATTATACTCCAATAAATATGTTAATAAATAAATAAATAAATAATATAGGCTCAAAAAAAAAAAAACATGGTGCTAGGTCTATTCACAATAGCCAAGACGTGGAAACAATCTAAATGTCCATCGACAAATGAATGAATAAAGAAGATGTGGTACATATATACAATGAAATACTATTCGGCCATAAAAAAGAATGAAATAATGCCATTTGCAGCAACATGGATGGACCTAGAGATTATCATACTAAATGAAGTAAGTCAGAAAGAGAAAGACAAATAACATATAATATCACTTATGTGTGGAATCTAAAATATGACACAAATGCACTTATTTATGAAACAGAAACAGACTCACAGATATAGAGAACAGACTTGTAGTTGTCAAGGGGAAGGGGAGTGGGGGAGGGATGGATTGGGAAGTTGGGGTCCTACTGTATACCACAGAGAACTATATTCAATATCCTATGGTAATCCATAATGGAAAAGAATATAAAGAAAGAATGTATATATATGTATAACTGAGTCACTTTGCTGTACAGCAGAAATTAACATAACATTGTAAATCAACTATACTTCAATAAAAAAATTTTTTTAAAGAAATATAAAATAAAACATGGTGCCAGGGTGTGCAAACCATGACTGAGCCCTCAAAGCCCCAAAGGCGTGGCCACATGTAATGTGCCTGGTAAGCATGGTAATGATAGTGTCAGGAGCTCATGCAGATTTGGAGCCACTTCTGGGCTCAACTTCATCACTCCAATGGGCATCCACCCTGATGAACCTTTCAAACCTCAAGTATGGACTTGATTAAAGGAGAAAGAGAAGAATGTAGGAAACATGAAATGGGCACCATACATGTCTGTAGACCATTAGAAGTTTCACACCTCTCTGCAAAGCTGTGTGGGTTTGTCCAGAGGTCACAGTGTTATTTTCCTCTGTTAGAAGGATGACAGAGATGGGTTTGATGTATTTCGTTGCCTATACTATTTTGTTTTAGTCCATTTCAATGGAAAATGAATTTTTTTAAAAGCCAAGGGAAACGTTGAGTGCTCTGTGATGGTTACTAAAGCTTGGAAAAATATTGTGTAAAGTTATTGGCAGATGCTAGGAAAGTTGTATTTGCTGGTCATAACAAAGTTTTTGTTTTTGTGCCCTGTGCCCAGAACAATTTGCTGTTCTGCAATGTAATATGAGTAAAACCGCTGGATGTTTATATTTCTCTAGTGGAATTATATCAAATCATTGAGTGGAGGTTTAAATTATGAATTAATTATAGTGAACAGAATGTCTTGCATTCTTTGCTAGAAGCTAAGAATAATGATTGGATGAAGTCCCATTAACATTTACTGTGGACTGACTCAGACAGTGGGTAAGGTATTGGTATATGTGTTTGCTTTTTCTTTCAACGATGTGTTGCGATATTAAACCATCTGTTCTTGTGCATAAACATTTTCCTGGGATTCAAATGGGATTATGGGATATGATATGGTTCTATGATTATTATGGGGTGATCAGACTGTTTATAATAAAATCTTACATTAGGCGCCTTTTAATGATCCTTAAAAAGAAATCACTCCAGGCTTCAGGTTGGTAAAACATCTGCTCTTGGAGGCAAATTGTTGTTTATAAATGTTGGTATGTTCATTTTAATTATCGAACTCCTAAATTAAATGTAAACTTTCTAGGTCAAGGTGATATTTTTGTACTTAAATATGAACTATAGTTCATTTTGAGGATTAAGTCTAAGTAGACTCATTCGTAATGGCTTTTCATTATTATTATTTCATTATCACCAAAGGGAAATATTCCTAAGAAAAGTTATAAAGCCCAAAACTGACCACTGTGCAGGATAATAGATTTATCTATAAACTCAATAAAAGTTACATGTACATGTTTAAATATGAATATATATATAAATATAAATAAATAGCATCAGTCAGATTTCTGAAGATTTCAGAGCATTCTAGGTATGAATTTGTGACCAAAATTTTAATATTTGCAGTCTATCTAGCAAAAGATATCCTTCTGGGGAAAAAAAAAAATTTACATTAGTGATTCTCATCCACTTTCCCACCCAGTACACTTGAGTAATATGGCAGGATCCCATGAAGAGTGGTGTCTTCTCACTGGTAAGGAGTGAAAGAATGGGTAGGAGAAGGGATCACATGTAAGTACCACCAAGGGGAGCCCCTAATTGCTTTTAATACACTTTTCTGTTGGACTCTTCACTCTTCACCTCCCTCTCTTGAGAATCACAGATTGAAATAGATTTAATCCAGATGGGCAGCTTTTCAATTGCTTTCTCCAATTGCAGATTTAAAATAACTTTGCTTTAGTTTTCAAGTTTATGAGTACTTTAACACAAACATATTTTTATATCAAGAAGGGGTAATATGCGCATTTTTAAATTCATTTGCTGATTCTCTTTGCTTTGCATACAAACTGTACTTGCCTTAATGGTTGCTATACAGTGAGACCTGTACAGTAGTGGGTGAATCGTGGATATAAAGATGTGACTATTCTATCTTCATTATTACAGCACCATCCAGTAGAAAACCAGGAGACCCCCTGGTCATATCAGATATCAAGAAAGGCAGTGTGGCACACAGGTAAGAAAGATGGATTTACTGATTCATCCCAAGGTATTTCTTAATTACAGCAGAAATGACCTCTTCCACACCCAAGACAACCTTGCTAATAGGTCATGGTATTCTCAGTATTTTCCAGGCAGCCACAATTAATCGATTATATTTGACATCCCTAATGTCAATGGCTATGTAGAGCTCTCCCCCGGTGTCAGTTTATTTCGGCACCCAGTGCAGACAACAATCACATGAAAATGTTTTTTAGGGTCATTCATGAGTCCAACATAGCCTCTTCTTCACTGATCATCTTCCATCCTTCATTTTTCCCGCTAAAAAACTGAAAGTGGCCCCAATGATGAGAGTCACCCCACATGGAGATAATAGCTTAGGGGAGAGTCTTGCTAGATGCCAGAATGTCCTCCCTAGTCAAGCCAGGTCCTTGAGCCTTAAACAGTGTTTATGTATCCTATTTGGTTCATAGACCACAAAAATCAGGGAGCCTCAAACTTTCAATTTCACAGATCAAAAATATTTTTAAGTGATTAGGAATATTGACGTAAGACTGTTAACTTTCTTTTTATTTTCCAGTTAAGGACTTAAAAAATCCCATCCGTTATCACAGTCATGTCATTAAAGAAATATTTTAACACTCAAAAGGTAGGAAAGACATTGTATGAACTTAGATATATAGGTATAGGCTCAGATACTGTGACAAGGAGACATAAACGGAGTGGATCCAACAAGACAGAAGTTTGTCTCTCATACAGCAGTTGGGAGGTAGACAGGCAACACAGGGCTGGAGAAGCAGCTCTGCCGTCCTCTCCAGTTTCTCCAGTCATTGTGATTTTCCAGCCATAGAAGGGAGGTGGGGTGATGCAGAGAGAGTCTGGGGTGTGTATCTTTAGGGGATGACCCAGAAGAAGGAAGGGAGAATGGATTCTGGGAAGCAATTAGCAATCTCGGTCACAGACATAATGCATAAAGGATGGTTCTTACCAAAACATAACCTTCCTTATAGATATGTGTGCATATACATACAGAAGCACCTGCAAGCACATATACCTTCTCATTGTTTTTCTCATTTCATCATGGACCTTTAAAAACTTTCAAGACCTGAATACAACCAGTATTAGACTCTCAATGGCCACCTTCCAGATAGGTAGCATCCAATTCACCTTTTCTCCCTACTGCAGCAATAGTGGGTTCCCCAGTGCAGGTGGAAGTAGCAGAGACACCAGGACTCAGACCTCCCCTAAGTCCATCCCACCTTGACTCGCCTCACTCCCTGTATCCTCTCCGAGTATCTGGACTGCCAAGGACCAAAAGTGGTGCAACAATCTGGAGAAGCATAAGGACACCCGGGCTGTGTAAACCTGGGCCCATTACCCCGCTTCCTGGAAACCTTAGAATTCCTGAGCGATGCTTATATAGTTGTCCTGGTCTAATTGAAGAAAGCAGAAGAAAAATGTTTTTTAGTACTCTGCAATTTAATGTCACGGCAGCCATCCAAATTAAGACTGGAAAAAGGGGATTTGTCAATAAAATGCAATTTTAAAAGTTGAAGAATCTTATTTCTTCTAAAGACTACCATAATGCTGCTTTGTGCTAAATGCCTCTTAAATGGCCTGGTTAAGTGCTCATCATTAATCATGCATTTGCTATGCCTTTACTATCAGAACGGGAACCCTGGAACTTGGGGATAAATTACTTGCCATAGATAACATCAGACTGGACAACTGTTCCATGGAAGATGCAGTTCAGATCCTCCAGCAGTGTGAAGACTTGGTGAAGCTGAAAATCCGCAAAGATGAAGATAATTCAGGTATTGATAACCTCCTTAGTTAAGACTGATTTCTCTAACTGCCCGTCTGTCACCAAAGATATTAGATCTTGGTGTTTTACATACAACAGCTGGCTAGTGACATTGCAGCAGTGTTTTTTGTAGTTAAGAGGGTCTTTAAATTGGGCGTTGAGAGTGTAGTATGAATTTTAAATAATGATGCTTTTAGATGATATAATTAAGATATTTTCATTATATAAACATTATAGCTATATTAAAATAACTTTAAAGATGAAAACTAGGGACTTCCCTGGTGGCACAGTGGTTAAGAATCCGCCTGCCAATGCAGGGGACACGGGTTCAAGCCCTGGTCCAGGAAGATCCCATATGCCGCGGAGCAACTAAGCCCGTGTGCCACAACTACTGAGCCTGCGTGCCACAACTACTGCAGCCCATGTGCCTGGAGCCTGTGCTCCAGAACAAAGAGAAGCCACCGCAATGAGAAGCCCGCACACCACAACAAAGCGTAGCCCCCACTCGTTGCAACTAGAGAAAGCTCGTGCAGAGCAACGAAGACCCAACGCAGCCAAATAAATAAATAAAAGATGAAAACTAAATCATCACCTGATACCACCCTAATACAATAGAACTGGTCATTTACTAGTTGATATTATATTATGTAATTATAACCACAGTACGTGTTCTCTTTTTTCCTTAGCTTTATAAACATGTTACCATTTTACAAAGCCTTAATAGCTATCATTTTAATTTACTGCCCGTAATTTATTTACCATTCTTTCCTTCTTACTTAGATTGCTCCCAGTTGTTTTATTACTGTAGGTGGCACAGTAACAGATATTTTTATGCGTAGATATCTTTATTCAACTTTTCTTCTTTTGAATTATTTCCTTAGGAAATATTTCTAAAAGTAGGGTGACTGAGTCAAAATAAAAAGGGAATTTTTATGATTTCTGATGAGTCTTGTACCATGTTGCTTTCTAAAAGGGCTGTATCCATTGTTAGTGCTTCCAGTAATGTGCGAATACAGGAGAGCGGTGCTTCTCAAACTTGAGAAGCCGTCAGAATCACCTGAAGAGCTCCTTAAAACACAGTTCCTGAGCGCTCACCCCAGGTGGGGCCTGAGACTGTCATTTCTAGCAAACTTCATCGTGATGCTGGGCCAAGACCCAGCAATCTGAGTAGCCCCGCAGCAGACACCCTTTTATCTGATTTTGATAAGAACCCAAGCTAATTGAAAAAAGTTCATGAACTGAAAGAGTAAACTAATGTGGGGATTTATAGAAAGTGACATATATCTATAACATAAACATTTAATTTAAAAATTTACCAATCTTATGGATGAAGCCAACACTTTCTGCTGATTGTAATTACAAGTCTTTTGACTTGTTTGCCTAAGTCATACCCATAATATACAGTTTATGATTTCCAGGTTTGGTTTTTGTGTGTTGTTTTGCTTTAATGCAGTGAGAATTTAAAGAATTTAAAGCAATCTGAATGCTTACTCCATCTAGATTTTTATTTCCCCAACGTTTTCAAGTTTTTCCTCTATGTAATTAACTGTTGATTTTTGCCTAATAATGCCCCTTATTGAATCTTTCCAAAGCATTTGATTTTTTCATAGATCCAATAAACTCATATTTCATGCGTTATGTAAGATATATTAAATTATTAGTTACAATAACAAGTAAAACTGGCATAAACAGGATTGGGAATAATCATAATTGACTCTAAACTTTTAAGCTTTTGACTCAATTGGTAGCAGGAACAGAGGTACACGGGGTACTACAGAGGGAAACCTATTATTCTGGAACATTCAGTGGCATTGGTCAGTATATTTTACAAAGAGGATGGAGAGTCACAATTAATCCAGTAAATTGGTTAAAGGGAGATTGGTTAAGAGAGTTTCTACTGAATACAGTTTCATCCCAACCAATAATGAGCAGTTGTCAATGTCCTGGAATCTCCTGGGATCTAATCCTCTAGATCCAGAGTTCGTGGTCATGTCACGCCTTGTGTTTATGATTCCTATTCAAAGTCAGAACAAGTTGGTAGTTACATCCATCAGTACAGCTGGTAAAGATGATTACATCCAAGTATATTTTATAATGAATGTTTGAAAATATGCATAGATTTCTACTAGTTATTTCCCAAGCAACTGATTTTCCACACCAACATTTGCATTTCTCTCCTAACAAGCATGCCTCAATGGCATTTTCTTTGGGGGATTTATTTAAAAAGAAGGATAAAGCCTCCAGCAGCAGACTGGGTTCTGTCCTAGTGAAGAGGCAAAGCCCTGTGGAGAAACCCATTTTGCATGATTTGCCAAGCTAAGCAGATCTCAGCTACCTTCCTTGCAGAGTGGAGGAGCCAAGCCAGAGATGAATATGTATGGTGCTTGTGATTGGCGATGTTCCCAATGCCAAAGCCAGGCTGTGCAGACACGCTGGGAGGAGTTTCAGAAACAACAACTGAGCACTTGGAGAGCCAGATCTTACTTTCAGTTGCTTCTTTCCTTTGGCTCATTCTTCCCCTTTAGACCCTTCCCCCTACAATCCCTATGCCTAAGACTATGGTAATGATCATGCTTGTTAGGTTTTTTTTTTTTCCTAATTTTAAGAGGTCCAATTTTTAAAATCCTAAATCCTTCCATTGAAAACCATGCACCTACCCAAAATAAGACTGTAAATATAGGTGCAGGAGACATATTTACCCAAACCAGATTTTCTCAAGTTGTCATACTAAAATATACACCCACTTAGCTACACATTTTTATAACAGACCATTATTTGAAAATTATCATCTGATCATCGATTTGGAAGAATTTGAGTGTTTCTGTATCCTCTTCCCCCATGAGAATATAAGTATAATTTGAGTAACTGAATCCTTTTTTATTCAGAGCAAAGCAAGGGGAAGGGATTATTCAAAATGTCAAACCTGGGTATAGACCAGTTCAAGGCCAACTATGTAGACATAAAGAGCACACACTTTTAAATCCAGCTCTACCACATTTGAGCTGCGTCAGTTTGGGCAAGATACTTAACCTGCCTGAGATTCAGTTCCATTTTCAGTAATGTGCACAAAATAATACCCACCTCGGGGAGCTGTCATAGCTTGTTGAGAGAGAGATTTCCTGGCACAATCGGTATTCAATAACTGGGAACTATTTTTATTATTATTACATCCTGAAACGCCTTTTCCCACATTCGTTCTGATCCTTGGTCAAGATATAAATGAGTAGGAAATAAGCATTATTCACGACAACGGTCACTGATTTTGGAAGTTTGATACCTTGCTTAATCTGAAATTAAGCTGGTGATTTAAATTGTTGCCATCCTTTGTCGCTCTATTTTAGAATGGTAATACTCAATATATATTCTTCACTCCCTAAAATATTGCTTATACTAATATTGGACTTTCTGGACTTCAGGAGTCTTCCAGTTCTTTCCTTAAGTGTCTGCTCCTCTCCATCCTTGGTTCTCTGATGAGTTACAGAAAGGTTATAACCATACTTGATATAATAACTTGGTTTCCTAAGCTAGTAATACTGCAGTTGAGTTTAACAGATGTTGCTTCAAAATGTAAGCCTGTCTTCCAGCTGCAATAATTTTATTGCTCTGCCTTGTACTTTAAAGGAGATGGTAGAACTATTCTCAAACGTTGTTAAAGTCTTTGTTTTTCATTCAGTCATGCCATCAGCATTTATTTAGTGTCCATAAGGTACTAGGGACTGCCAGTTCTTAGATTAAAAAGGACACAATCTCTGCCCTTAAATCAGTCACCATGTTATAGCAGAAACGGAAGAAAATAATCAACAGTATGATGAATGTTCTAGGTGTGTGCACAAAACGTTAAGAGAACGTGAAGGCACCCATTTGAGACTGGGGAGCTCAAGGAAATGCTTCTAACAGCCTTGGTCTTGAAAGTATTTGGGAGGCGTTGTTAAAATTAACCAGAGGAAGAGTATGAGCCACAGGAAGTCAGAGAGAGTGGCACATCCTAGTAGCAGATATAGCTGAAGCAAAAAGTTTGTGTAAGGACTCAGTAGTGGGTGAATAGATGGATACACTGAAGCCAGATCATTATGGTCCTTCTAACTATGTTAAAAAATTTGAACTTTACCCCAGAAGCCAATGAGGAGCCATTAAAAGACAAAAAGCAGGGGAACGAGGCCAGGGTATTTGGTCTGTGATCACTGGTTGCAGTCACTTACTGAAGTAATGAAGAGGCATCCAAGAGAGTCTGCATTGACTCTGTTTCTAGCGCTGGCTGGGGGAAGCAGTAAAATAAAATGACTAAGAACACTAGACTGACTTCAAAACTGACAAGCTGGGAAACTTGGGGAAATTAGCTTCTCTGGGCACCAGTGTCCTCATCCACAATGTCCACTGAATGCGTCCTGCACATGGCAGTTTTAAGGATCAAAGGAGGCAATATATTGATATTTAAGCACTCAGCGATAATGAATGGCACCAAGTAAGGCCCAGTGAATGCAGACTATCAACAGCCATTATTAGGATGCTTTTAAAATTAATTTTAGCTTTATTTTACTATGGCCAAATCTTTTGGAACACCTGGGATTGTAGGGAACCCCCCCCCCCATATTCAGTGGCCATTCTCTCTAGAGGAGGTTTTACATCTGTCATCTTTCATTACCACGGGAACATAAATCAAGTAGAGCCAATCGGTGCTTGTCTGGGTCCAAGCCTCTAGAACCCTGATGGTTACCTAATCCCCAGGCCCTCAGAGATGCAAATAAGATCTATTGCTTGAAATAAGATCTATTGCCTTGACTGCATCTAGATCCAATGTAGCTGAAGAGGGGAGAGTTTGGAGATCTGAGAAAGAACCCTGAAGCAAAGGAGAGAATTTGGGGGAATTGTGGGAAGAAATACATGGAAGCTTCCAAATCTGTCCCAAATAATTTCTAAGGGTCCGCTTTGTATCACTGCCTTTGTGCCAGTCAAATATACAGACGCTAATGACCTCTCTCTTGATTTAGAGCACCTCACTTCTAATACATAGCATGTTTGTAGAGACTAAAAATTCAGTATTTTCCCTTCACCGGCTCTAATCTGTGTCGAGAAACATTTCCAGGCTGCAACTTGTCCCATCTGAAGCAAATTACCTTTTCACAATTTCAGATAGAGTCTTACGCAAATATAGCCTTATTAGTACCAGTTAAATCTGCCCTTCAAAGATTTGGGCTTTCATTTTTTTTTTTTTTTTTTCACTTCATCAGTGTTAAGCCGGCTAAGTAATTTGCAGCAGATTTTTTCCCCTCAAATCTAGGTTGAAGTAGCAGAAATGCCCCATCAAAGCAACCAAGAATGATCCTGGCTATGCGAAGAGCAGTGGTAGGGGTTGTTTTGACAAGAGTCTGGCTGCAAGAAGAAACTCTGATAGATTTTTTTTTTTTTAAAGTACTCTTCCCTTTTTTCTGCTTTATCTCAAAGTAGTAATGATTTTCAAACTCTAGTCAGCATCACAGTCACCCAGAGGGCTTGTTAAAACACTGGTGACTGGGCCCTTCCTCCAGAGTTTCAGATTCCTACGGGTCTGGGGTAGAGCTGAGAATTGGTATTTCTGACAAGTTCTCAGATACTGCTAAAATTTCTCATCCCTGAACTACACTCGAAGAAACACTGTCACAAGGCAACCTAATTTGGAGACTTATAAATGATCGCTTACATAAGGAAATTCAAATTCTACTCTTAAACACTCAACAACTCCTTGGAACATGACTTTGGTAAGGCCAGTAAGGTTGGCCTTACTGGCACAACAGTAAGGCAGTCATAGAGAGTATTGTTCTAAATGGTTCGTTTTCTCAGGTCTGTCCACCTCCAAGAAATGTAGCCATACTCTGTGGAATGAATTCCATCACTTTTAGTTGAAGTGAACTTTGATTGACCTGTACATTTATGCATTCCAAAGACCCTCTCCCAAATCCAAACCTCCCAAATCCAGCTGCCGTTATGGATTCAAGCCAGATAGCGTTCATTTTGTTAAACAGGCGGCACTCAAGAAGCCTGAAAATAACATTGCAGATGAGTAATGCTGCAATTTTGCATCTGTTCCGTGATCCCATTAATTTCCTTAACTAGAGCTGAGCAGAACAAACAAGTTGGCTGGCCCCCTTTCATCTCTTTTGCTAATAGCGGTAAACCTTCTGTTGTGATATAGAAGCTGTTTATAATATCACTAAGATCTGTTTAGGCTCACTTTGCAACTTCCTGGTGATCCTGCGTTCTTCCTTCTCAGAAAGTTTCTGTTCTGCTTCAACACTCCAGTTGCTCCTTTCCAAGCTGGACCAGCCCCAAGGAGAGAGCATCTTGGAGTGCTTCCACCTCCAAAACGGTCTGAGCGTAAATGGCAGTTATCACTTTCCTCCCAAGCTGCAGGGCGTTACAGCTGCCAGTTGGGCCGACGCCCGAGAAGGCAGATGGATTTGGAAGTGCAGCCTGCAGCTAACTCAGGCAGCCGAGGCTTTATTCTCACTCTCTGAATGAGCCTGATTGGGTCTGCGTCACCTTGGAGAAGGAATCTAGACCTTGGAATAGCCGGAAGGGTGACTCACAAAGCTAGGAACCAGTGACTGCCTGCTAATAGGCATTTGTCCTTTCGCTCATTTGTTTAGGCATTTACTGGAGTCTCCTTGGTGCCAGGCATAGTTCTAGGCTCTGGGCATGTGAATATAAAAAATGTTAATTTTCAAGGTGATCCTGTTCTAATTAAGGAGACACATAGAGCGAAAAGCATATAGTAGACCATGCATTCCCGATGGGGGCAAAAATTGGTTCTCAGGTATAAGGGAAAAGAATCTGAAAAAAATAGATACATATGTATGTATAACTGAATCACTTTGCTGTACACCTGAAACTAACACAACATTGTAAATCAACTCCACTTCAATTAAAAAAAAATAAAATTTGGTTCTCAGGGAGCAAAGAATCTTAGATATTACGTTACAGTAGTTTGTGACCCTCCAAAGCTCAACCCTACCCGACTGACTCTTATTCCCTCGTATTTAATTTCTCTCATTAGGGAGAATTTAAATTTAATTTTTCTCCTTGATGGGAGGAGAGGAGGCAATATTTTTTTTAAAAAGAAGTTGAGAAACACTAGAAAAATACACAGGAGCTGTAGGATCTCATAGGAAAGGTCTATAGTCTCAGCTGAGGAGCCAGGAAGGCTTCCAGAAATATAAGACATCTGAGCCAAGTTCTAAAGTAAGAGGAGAAATTCTCCGGGGGAGGAAAGACGTCTGCTTCCAGGGAGTAACACGTGCCAGGTTAAAGATGCGTGCAAAGTGTTTTTAAATGGACCACAGGTCATTCAGTGGGGAGAGAATTAGATTGGATTGGGATGGAAAAGATGGTGGAAGACAGAGGCTCCAGCCCTGTTCATGCCAAGGGGTTGCGCTTTATTCTTCAGAAATCTGGGACCTAACGGAAAGCTTCAAGGAAGAGAGTAACGTATTCAGATTTATGCTTTCAGAATATTCTGGGAAGAAAAGAGAGGGAATTCAGTGTTGGCAGGACTGGTGAAAATAGATGTGGGAGAGAGGGACAAAGTCTGGATCCGAAGTAGGAAAACAATTTAGGAAGAGACCATTGCTGTGAACAACTGGGCAGAGCTGAGATGGGGCCTCCTCAAGAGCACATGGCAGTAGGATGCTCTGGGAAGCCTGCCTGGTGGGCAGATGGGTCATAGGGTCTGGACGAGACAGTGTACAGGCAGCCATCATCAGCTAAGAGAGTAAGGAAGCCAAACTAATTAAATGTCTCTTTACTCAAGGCATCCACAAAGGGTTTTCTAAGGGAATTAATATTTTTTCTTTTTAAAAAATTACTATGAAAATATATTTAAAAATAGAGAAAGATGGTGTAATGAACCAGCCTACATCACCTAGCATCAACAGTTAGCAACTTAGAATCAGTCTTGCTTCAGATCTACTCCCACACTAATTTCGGCACCCCACCCACACACTGAATTATTCTGAAGAAATTCCAGACATCATATCATTGCATCTTGCAAACATTATTAATGTATCCCTAAACAATACTCTTATAAGAGACTTCTAAAATACATAACTAAATATCGTCACAATTTTAAATATTAGCAATAATTCTTTTTTTTAAATTTATTTACTTATTTGTTTCTTTATTTATTTTTGGCTGCGTTGGGTTTTCGTTGCTGTGCGCGGGCTTCTCATTGCGGTGGCTTCTCTTGTTGCGGAGCACAGGCTCTAGGTACATGGGCTTCAGTAGTTGTGGCTCACGGGCTCTAGAGCGCAGGCTCAGTAGTTGTGGCGCATGGGCCTAGTTGCTCTGCAGCATGTGGGATCTTCCTGGACCAGGGCTCAAATCCGTGTCCCCTGCATTGGCAGGCAGATTCTTAACTGTGCCACCAGGAAAGCCCCAAAATATTAGCAATAATTCTTAATCTCCTCAAATATGTACTCAATGTTCCCATCTCCCTGATTTTCATATACATGGGTAGATAGACAGGTTTTTAAAAAACAGTTGGTTTGAATTAGGATCCAAAAAGAAGTATTCATTGCTTTTGGTTGTAATGTCTCTTAAATTTACCCATTCTGGTTTTTGTTTCCAAGTTCTTTGTTGAAGGAATCAGAAATCAACTACATTTTTGTCATAATCTAACTATAGCATCACTTCTTCGTTAATATACAGCCGTTTTCTTGATTTGCATCTCACCACTATTTAAACTCATTGAGTCCCTAACAATTGCCTTTTGTTATTGTGATGCCTCAGCAGCCTAATTTAAAATGTTCCTACATAAAGTGGCCTGAAACCATCCTAAACCAGTTTACTCCATTTCTGGCGTTATTTTGTCATCTTAGATGCAAGTTGCAAAACTGTCCAGAAATAACACAGGGCACTCACTCTGGGTTACCTGAAGAATGAGCTAGCTGGAACCAGTTTCTCCCCTTTCTCCTGGTGAATGGGACTGCACCCCAGCTCACCTTCCTATGGGCCAGTGGTTGTTTTCATCTCGACTAAAGTGTCACCTGAAGCTTCCCACAGGTTCCTGGGTTCTGGGCAGCTGGGTTCCATGTACTTGGTAACTACCATTTCCCACAACTCCCATAAAGAGCTGATGGCCACATCCAGAATGCTTGGTGCCTATTGACAAGGCAGTGCTCGCACTTGCCCTGTAAGGGGGAAGGGCAATAAAAGGGCAGGGTCTTCCCACTGGCACACACACCCACGCTGAATGGCCAGCAGATTGCCCAGCGGTAACTAACACTTAACTATATCAAGGTTTACTAATCAAATGACTCACCTAGAATTTTATGCAGAATATAGTTGGTGGCACAGACTGCAAAATACGTGTAATCTATCCAGTAATACCCTATTCATTTATGTCGAAACCAGCTCTGACAGGTGATGATATATCACAGTGTAGAAAAAGTTAGACTTTTGACTGTCCCTCCATTTTTGGTTACTCTCCATCCCGGTGCTTCTCTCAGCAGCTGCTTGGCAGCCCATCACCAGCCTGTGGGCCACAACTAAAGTAGAACCCTGGATGAAGTGTGTAAACCATGAAACAGAGCCGTTGAAGCCTTGATGTGGAGGATTCTCAGCTGCCAGTATAAATTTGAGTCTAATGTGGAAGATGTTTATGCCCTAGGATGTTGATTTAAGCATTCCAGTGTGTGGTAGATGGTCTTTATTCTCTATGTACGGAGTCTCTTCTTCCTCCACTGAGGGAGTGGAGGCAATGGGTACGTCCCAGAGCTCCCAATCTGTGGCCAGAAGTGAAGTAAGTGCTGGCAGGAAAGGACACATCGCTTCCTACATTTCTCTATAGACATTTCATTTTATATTCATCATAACTCTTCACCGCACACACAGATAATTGAATTGTTAATTCAAGCTTTTCTATTCCTCCTTAGTTTAGGGCGTCATATCATAAATGAACAGCTGCTCATTGCAGAAATGTGACTGTATTAATGCTTCTCCAGGATACAGCCTGACTATAAAAGCTGACTGTTTTGTTCAAGCATCTACTGGACCATTTCATTGTATCCTTAGGTACAGCAAAGAACAACTCCTTAACCACTCACAGCTCCCAGGCCCAAGGAATAAAGCAAGAAATGCTCAAGAACTTTCAGCATGTCATAAGCAAATAAAACCCTTTGAATTCTGAGACTTCATATTTGCAACTTTGATGCAGTCAAAATACCCAACCATGCGCAAGGTGTCCCATGACATCTTTCAAGCCAATGCTTCAGGCAGACCACACTCACAACTGTTTTCCTTCATAAGAACATTAATTGGTGAAACTTAGCTCACGAGAGTGTGGCAACCTGGCATATGTTACTGAAATATAACTTACATGGCTCCTAGTCTCAAGAACAGCAGAGAGATAATCATTCAAGCATCTGTTTTACTATCTGTGTATTTGTGAATAAGATTCACACTTTAAGACACAGTGGAACAATAGCTAAGGGATTCCAGATTTCCAAGCCCCACTTAACCATGCATATATTAAAGTTTGCTCCAACCGTGAGTTAAATCAGCTTTTCTATACTGAGAGTTAGCTTGCTCGTAAAGCCTGCAAATAGGAATTGCAGAGCCCAGTCTCTTTGTTTACGGCGTGACTCTGTCCACCCATATCGCCTCCTCAGCGGTGTGTTCAGTCCACGGATATTCGTGGCACACTCACAAAATGCTGGGCAAGCACTGTGCTAGGCAGGGACATTGTCTAAAGGGCCCGCAGTGCCGGCAGGGTAGCTCGCTCACAGGTTTAAAACATAAGTCATCAGGCAGAGAACCCCTTCCCTGACACTGATGAGAACGACATCCCTGTATTAGAATGGTATATCCTACTAAGGAAATGCTACTTCCCCAAAATAATTATTTTCTGAGACCCAGTGCTTTGATGATGATGTTTGGAATTTCTTATTTTATGTATGAATATATGTGTCTTTTTACTCTGCTTCTTCCGAAGAAACCAATTACGACTCGTTGGCATTTATTGCAGATGAGCAAGAAAGTTCCGGAGCAATTATTTACACCGTGGAGCTGAAGCGCTATGGGGGGCCCCTTGGCATCACGATTTCAGGAACTGAAGAGCCTTTTGATCCTATAATCATTTCAAGCCTCACTAAAGGAGGGTTAGCTGAAAGGTAACATTCGAAGCAGCTGCTACAATTACCTGTCTGAAATGGGTTTCCTTCCTCACAGCCACATAAAAGCATGCTCCCCTCTCCTGCTTGGTTATCTGTTGACTTTTTCAACTCTGCACAAAGGATTGATTTTAGAGCTTGAGAACTCTCAGGCAGAGCTCTGACTTGATTTTGAAGGGCATGGTATAGGCAGTTAAAAGTGTCCTGGGCTTAGCATTGATATTAGTCTCCAGAAATGTGTAAACCGACCACAATTGACTAGAGGTAAATTTATATTGTGTCCATTTTGAGAGGAGGAGAGTAAAGTTCAAGGAGGTTAAAAGGTTTGTCCAATCCAATTCAGCAAACATTTCCTGAGCCTCTGTTACCTGACAGGTACCGGGCTTGGCTGCTGAGAGGATGACAGAAGCTTCGTCTTCAAAGATTTCAGGAAACAGTGCAGTGACTTAATAACATCTTGAAATTTGGAATGCCCATTTGTTCCTTTGGCAATTTATTTCCATTGGCATGCACCCCACCCCCATTATACTGTATTTCTTTCCAAGACATGTTGTAGGACATATTCCAAACCCCATAACCCGATCTGTCCTCCAGTAACCTAGCTCAGGAGTGCACACACACTGTTCATGCTGACACTTGAAGACACTGGTTTGCAAAACAGAGATATAGCATCACAGAATTTTGGAGCTGCAAGGTACGTTAGAAATCAGCTCATCCAACATCCTCATCTGTCAGGTGAGGGCACCGAGGCAGCTCAAAAAAGGCTGCCCTGTTGGAATTTCGTATTCTGATATTAACAGAGACACCTATGATACGGTATTCTTCAGGTGTCCCCCTGTCCTAGGTTTCTCTGTTAGACAATGAGGAAAAGATTAATATTGATCTGATTCAGCAACCTCCTGGTCAAGTGTTCTATGGCTTACAGCATGGCTCTTTCATAAACTGGAGACTGTTGTTTTTGTTTTTGTTTTTGTTTTTGCCGTGCCGTTGCACGGTTGTGGGATCTTAGTTCCCCGACCAGGGATTGAACCCAGGCCACGTTAGTGAAAGCACCGAGTCCTAACCACTGGACCGCCAGGGCACTCCCCAGAGACTCTTTATGGAAGAATGAATTGATCTCTTTTTTTTTTTTTAAGGAAAAAAAAAAATTCCTTGAGAGTAGATGCATCGGTAGACTTGTTAGGCAGCCCCTCATAATCTGTGTGACCCCGTGTCACCTCCGTTGCCCCAGTTGCCGCTGCCCAGCACCGCTGCCCACCGACCCCAAAACAACCTGGGGTTGGACCACTCAGTCACAAGCAGGCTGTGAGCTGGGCTTCCTTCACTCAGGATATTTCAAGTGAGCCAGCACCCCAGAGGCTAGCACATGGGATTCCTACTCTACATCCTTCAACCCAGGTGGAAAGATCTGAGTGTTTAAACCTTTCCTGAGTTTGACTGCTGTGAGTCTGCTCTTCCCCCATACTGTGCTTCCAAACAAAGATAGATATGGTGAACATCAGAATCGTAAATTCCAGTCTGCTGGTTCAGAATCGGGTGAGAATGGGACGAGAAGGGAAAAGATCAAAGGTTTATCTATTGATCAATAAATTAATTTTCTTTTTCCACATTTCAAGCAGGATGTTAAGCCCTTTTACATGTGTTTTCCTATTTAGCCCTCAGAGCTTCCCTGTGAGATGACTATCCCCATTCTAGTGAGGAGGAAACTCACACCTAGAGAGGTGAAAATAAGGTGCCCAGGTCACACAGCTGGTAGGTGACAGAGTTGGATTCAAATTGATTCCTGGCAATTCCCTGGCAGTCCAGTGGTTAGGACTCCACGCTTCCACTGCAGGGGACACAGGTTCGATGCCTGGTTGGGGAACTGAGTTCCTGCAAGTCGCGCAGTGCGGCGAAAAAAAACAAACAAACTGATTCCTGAGTTCAGCCTTTTTCAATTCTTGGAATCACCACTGGGGGGTGGCGGGGGCCTGCCACACCAGGGTCTTGTGTCTAAGCCTTGCTTCCGGTAAGCTGGGATACTGACTGATTGTGTTCAACACTTCTAAGTCTGTAGAAAGAAGGACTGCTCCATGCTAAACATCACTACTGTGATTGTCCCATTTTGTTCGTTTCCTTGGGATTTTTAAGAGGGTTATCAAATGACTCAGCTTTCTTGGAATTTAAACAGCCCACAAGTCCATTTTAAATACTAATTAAAACATTTTTTCTGATTTTATTTGAAACTAAGAAGTAATTCACAACAGACGCAGTTATCTTGTAACATTGCTCAGGAGAAGGCAAGGAGTGACTTCTAGAGACCCTTGCCAAGTCTTTATTATTATGAATAAATAAAGTATATCAGGGAATTTATATTCAGTAGCATTCAGGGATTATTTCTACCTTTCCTATTATTATTTGGCGTTTCAGAACTGGCGCGATCCACATAGGAGACCGAATCCTAGCCATCAATAGCAGCAGCTTGAAAGGGAAGCCTCTGAGTGAAGCCATCCACTTGTTACAGATGGCAGGAGAGACTGTCACCTTGAAAATTAAGAAGCAGACAGATGGTGAGTGGGTTGAAAGCCACAATTAAGGATTTGCAGTGCATTTCCTTCCCTAAAAGAATGTGCAAATGTCTACGTGTTTGTTTCTAGGGAAACACACAGCCAGGGAGTGTTGGCGTATCTTTGTATTTAAATTTTCTCTGGTACTTAAGCTCCTTTTCTGTCTGTAAAGCCCAGTCAGCGTCAAGTCCCAAGAAATTCCCCATTGCCAGCCACCTGAGTGACCTGGGAGATGTGGAGGACCCGTCTCCAGCACAGAAGCCAGGCAAACTCACCGATACGTACCCCTCCACTGTGCCCAGCGTGGACAGTGCCGTGGACTCGTGGGATGGCTCAGGAATAGAAGGCAGCTATGGGAATCAAGGTATGTCCTCGCCGTGGGGTACAGGAAATTGGTCATTGGTGAAGCTCAGGTTTCTCAAAGATCCACCTTCTACTCCGTGAAAAGAATATCTTTATTTTACTTGTGTCTGCATCAGTGTAACCATAGTGAACACATTGAATATGGTGACCTTTCATCTCCTCCTCCTTAATGCTAATAAGTTGTGAACATCTATCCAACACTAGCAGGCCCCCGTTAGACCTACTGCCATCCAAGTGTTGGATCCAGAGCTTGTCCTTCGAGCACAGTTTAATATGAGGCAAACCACACAATAAATTGGGTCACTGAGGACCAGCCCCATTGCCTTACTTTTTTAGCAAGCTTTCCACAAAGATGGAATGAGGAGGGCAGGGGATGTGCAAAGAGATGAGCCAAAGATTTGTGACCCCATTTATTCCTGCCTCTTCCTGACTTTTCATAGAAACGTGTAGGGGTTTCCCCCAAGGCTCATCATTAGAGAGTTGTAATCATAGTATATTAAAGTATACTGTAGTTCTTTCTTCACAAACAGCGTCTTCATGGGACGAAGTATAACCTACATGAAAAGGTAAACCTCACTAACACAATATAAACACACAAAAAGTATTAGACTGAAGACAGAGTATAAACTAAATGCTTCCTTTAAAAATGTTTCCTTCTTAATGATACTTAGCATCCAAAGAGAAGTGTGTCAAAAATTCTCTGTATTTCTCCTTATCTGAGCCTTACCTTCTCTCTTAACACCCTGTATAAATTCCAGCCTCCGAATCCCTTTTCTGCTCTTGGTTTAAGTCAGAGAATAAAATACATAAACAGTTTGGAGAACATGTGTTCGGGTGGGAGGGTTGCTTTGTAGTAACTTAGGTAACCACTTTTGAGGAGGGTCTGCATCCAGTTTGCTCTCTTCCTGGTTCTAGTTTTTTTCTCTCAGCCTGCCTCTGCCTATGTCACTTTCTGTTAAATCCCAAGAAGGATGGACAAAAATGAAAAGAAATGATATTTCAAAGTTATCAAGTCATTACTTGTTAGAGATGATATTGGAGTTCGGTGGAGAAAATAATTTGGGTTTTTTGTTTTGTTTTGTTTTTTAAAAAAACAAGAAAATTTTATTTAATTCTTAAAGAAAATTTGATTTTACTGGTTTATTCTTATTCAAGACACTATATATTTTAACAGCTTTTTTGAGATATAATTTACATAACAAAGTTCACTGTTTTAAATGCACAATTCAGTGTTTTTTTAGTATATGTACAGAGTTGTGCAACCATTACCATAATCTATTATAGAACATTTAGTGACCCCAAAAAGAAACACCATACCCATTAGCACACACCCACCCTTTCCACCCAAACCCTAGGTAACCACTAATCTACTTTCTGTCTCTATAGATTTGCCTATTCTGGACATTTCATATAAGTGGAATCATATAATATGTGGCCTTTTGTGGCTGGCTTCTTTCACTTAGCATAATATTTTTAAGTTCATCCATGTTGCAGCATGTATCAGTACTTCATTTATTTTTATGGCTCAGTAATATTCCACTGTATGAATAAACAGGTGGAGAAAATATTTTGAACACCCAAAAGAGGACTGGGACTTTCATTTATCTGGCAAGTAATTTTTTCCAAGTCCAAATACCTTGTGACAAGTTAGCTATGCCACCAAATAACAGCTGTTTTCATTGCCAGTGAGTTGATAAACTCCCAGAGGACACTCTGGATAAAGGACCCAAGTCAAATTCTATCAGCGTAGACTGAGGTTTATTTCTTAATGTGTTTGTTTATTGTTTATTTACTAATGTGGGAACTTTTTTGTTATACAGATTTTGGTGAGCTATTGATTATGAGTTCTGCCCCTAAATGATATGTGAGAACTTAGCTCCTCTATCCTCTTACACAATAAGATCAGGCCCATGATTAGCACACTGAATATAAGGCCTATCCCTCGTTTATAAAAGATGAAGAACCATTTATTATTTACGAAGGATTTTGAAAATTTAAAATCCTAGACAGGGAATAGTAGTCATAATTATTGGTATGATAAGTTTGGCATTTATAGATTAAAAATCATTATGAGTTTGAAGAGAGATAAGAGAGATATAGAAAAAATGGCAATTGGGATAGAATTGACATCCTCCAAGGTGATGAAAAATTGGTAGTAATACCTTGTATTTGTAAAACTAGAGTTTACAAAGCACTTTTACGTAACTCATCTCAAGTGATTCCCGTAAGGAACACGGAAGCTGAAATCACAGGATTTCGGTATTGGGAGAGAATTTGAAGTCAGCTAGTCTGGCGTCCAGCGCAGCCCTTGATGTCCTGTCCAGCCTGGCTGCCCGCCGTCATGCTGCACGGCCTAGAGCGCCCAGAGTGACAAGTTGCTGCCTAACTGCTAAGGCAGATCTCCCAGCTCCCCGTACTTAGTTCTGACAGCTCGGAGTTCTCCCTTGTATTGAGCTGAAATCTGTCAGCCTGTAGCTTCTGCCTATTTGTTCTAGTTCTACCCTCAAGGTCATTCCAAAGTAATGCCTCCTCGACACTTGACAACCCTTCAGCTGCTCAAAGACAGCTCTCATGCTTCTCTTGAGTCTTTCCTTCTCTAAGCAAAGTAGCCCCAGTTCCTTTCACTGTTCCTCACATAACTTACTTTTGGGTGTTTTTGTCATCCTGGGGGCCTCTCTTCTGAATACGTTCAAGCTTAACTCTGTACAAGTGTAGCACTCAGAAAGGAAAGTCATACTATAGTATGGCAGGCCGGAGCAACTCAAGCCTGCCACCTTCATCATTGGAAATTGTAGAGCCCATCAGCGCAGGCTACCTCACCATAAGAATTTTGGTGGGAAAAAAAAAAAAGAATTTTGGTGGGCACGTCCTAGTCACTCATTTTGATCTTATTGTTTACCAAGATCTCAAAGTCTGTCTTTTTCCCCTTTACTTGTGATATTGGGTTAAAACCAGATCTCTCCAGATAGTGCTTGTGAAGTTGACTTTTTTTTTTTAATAAATTTATTTAATTTTATTTATTTATTTTTGGCTGTGTTGGGTCTTCGTTGCTGCGCGCGGGCTTTCTGTAGTTGCAGCGAGCGGGGGCTACTCTTCGTTGCGGTGCGCGGGCTTCTCATTGCGATGGCTTCTCTTGTTGCAGAGCACGGGCTCTAGGCGTGTGGGCTTCAGTAGTTGTGGCTCGTGGGCTCTAGAGCGTAGGCTTAGTAGTTGTGGCGCATGGGCTTAGTTGCTCCGCGGCATGTGGGATCTTCCCGGACCAGCACTCGAACCCATGTCCCCTGCATTGGCAGGTGGATTCTTACCCACTGCGCCACCAGGGAAGCCTGTGAAGTTGACTTTTTAAAGGAAGGCCTAGAACCGTACCTTTTTTCCGCTGTGATATATCATGTTGTGAGATGTAGATTATCTTTCCGCCTTGTCCTCACAGCCTCTCAGCACACTCTCTCTACCATATCTCAAGAAGACTTTTACCTTTAAATCTATAATAGTTGCTCCATTCCCAATAGGATGTTGTACCTCTGTCATGCATATCTTCCTCCTTGGGCTAGGAATTCATGTCTCTGCAGCCATGTTCCTTATTGTTCTCTGCTTCTAGTTCAAAATGTCAAGCTTGCCCCATTCATTCATTAAGTAAATATGTAATGACTGGCACAATAAAAGCCAGTATATGATGGGTATACAACGTTGGACAAAAGAGGTATGGTCCTTATTCTTGTGAAGGAGGTTACCCAGCTGAAGGGCCAGACAATTAACAAGTACCAACAGAGTGAATTTTTACTTAGTTAATGAAAAGGGGAGAAGGATGGAGTAATCAAAGCTGGTGGAGAAAGAAGGACTGTGTTTAAAGAAGTCTCACAGTGGGATGACTCTCAGTTCTGTTGATGCACATCTTTTCTAGTCTGCTTCTGGGCCGGCTTCTTCCACTCCCCATTCTCTTGACTCTTATACTATTCATGCCTTTCTGCCTTATCAAGAGCTTATGCTTTTGGCCCCCTTGTCTTAGTTATTCCTCCTTCAAACTCTCAGAAAACCCTATGATTGCTTTCCTTAGAGTTTGCAAAGGTCAATCAATACAAGAGGAGACTGACAAATTGATGGTACCTGGACTGTCATACTCACGGACGGCGAGGCTCTTGTGACGTCTGTAATTCTTGACTCTTAAGTCAGGCAGTCTGATCCTGTCATATATATTCTTTAGATAGTTCTCTCTTTTGAGTTTATTTTTTCAACTTTATTGAGGTGTAATTGACAAAATTATATGCAGTTAAGACAAATAAAATTCTATGTAGTTAAAGTATACAATGTAATAAGATTTGGTGTACATATATATTGTGAAATGATTACCACCAAGTTGATTACCACATCTCTCACCTCGCATAGTTACCATTTATGTGTGTGTGTGTTTGGTGAGAAGGCTTAAGATCTCCTTTCTTAGCATCATGTATACAATACAGTACTAGTAACTATCATCACCAGGCTGTGCATTACATCCCCAGAACTTATTCATCTTATAAATGAAAGTTTGCACCCTTAGACCCACATCTCTCATCTCCTGCTCCCCAGCCCCTGGCAACCACATACTACTCTCTGTTTCTATGAGTCTGACTTTATTTTTAGGTTCCACAGATAAGTGAGCTCACATAGTATTTGTCTTTTTCTCTCTGGCTTATTTAACTTAGCATCACGTCCTCCAGGTTCATCCATGTTGTTGCAAATGGCAGGATTTCCTTCATTTTTATGGCTGAAGCATTTCCCTTGTATATATGCATATATCCCACACTTTATCCATTCATCCATTGGCAGACACTTAGGTTGTTTCCATATCTTGGCTATCGTGAATAATGATCCAATGACATAGGAGTAAAGCCATCTCTTCAATACAGATTTTATTTCCTTCTGATGTACACCCCAAAGTGGGATGGCTGGATCCTTTTTGAGGTCATTATGATCATTTGTATTATCTCAGAAAAAAGAAAACAACTCCATTTCATCCAGGTTTTCAAATATATTTGCATATCATTATATAATCTCTTATTTGATTCTTGTAATTTTCTTGGTTTCTATAATTATATCCCAAGTATGGTTCTACATTTGATGTATTTGCCCTTTTTTTTTTTACAAAGAACTGACTCTTGCATTTATTTAATTCCATTCTGATTTTTTAAAATAAATTTTTGCTTTTAATTTGATTAACTTTGTTCTTCTTAGATTTTGTTCTTTTTAGGACTTGAATACATAATTCATTTATTTCCATGCTTCCTTATAGTTTTCATAAAAGGTGATGGTAATTGATCAGAAAGACACCAACATGTACAGTCAGAGAGTCCAGCTTTCCTTGAACGTAGTTAGGTAACACAACATAGTACGTACAAAGAATAGCACAGAACAGGAGACTCAGCAGGATTTTCTCCATTGGGAGAGGGTTATTTTTCTCTTCCATTTCTTTTCTGATCTCTACAAGCTCATGTTTCGTCTCCTTCTATGATTTTGCCTTGCACAGTTTTCCTTGAGCTCTCATATCTCTGATCTCTTGTTTTATAGAGATGTGTATTTTTGTAATTTTGCTGTGATATATTTGGTCATATTCATCATTTGCTCCATGGCAGTCTTTTTCTCATGAGTATCCTTCATCTGTTATGGCTTTGTTTTTCTGTGCCTTCTCTCCTTTGTTTAAATATGAACTTGGTATATGTCTTATGCCAGTTACTTTTAAATTACTGCTTATGTTTAAATGAGATGACTTTTTCCTAAATTGGAAGGGCGCAAAATTTACCCCCAGTTCACGGTACCTGCGATGAGTGCATTCTTCCTCAGCCAGCAGAGGGCAGCAACTGCAGGCTGCCACCAATGTAGAATTCCTCTCTGCCAGCCTGGCTCACTGGGAGATTGCTTCCTGCAGTCCGTGGCATGTCTGGAGGTATCTCTCAGCCCACCTCCCTGGCTTTTCCCTGGTGCCAAACTGGGTCTAGGGCACTGCCTGCCACCAGTCAATGCAATCCATTCTAGTGTTCCAAACAAAGCATTATTGTTTTGCCTCATGCCATGGCCCCTGCTTTGGAGGGCTGGGCCTTCTCCAATATCTCTGGTCAGAGGTGTCTCCTCTTGGCTTCTTAGCACCACACCCCGTTTGTCTTTCACAGGATTTGGTAACTTTCCCCGTGTATTATGGTTCAGTATTCTAGTTTTGCTGAAGATGGACTTTACATTCTGTTCTTTGTTTTGAGGTGATTTCTAAGAGAAGGTAGATCTATCTTTGCTCTGCCATTTTGAAACCAGTCTCCTCTAAATGCATTGAATATTTCTTGGCAAGAACAATTACAAATAGTTACACAAATGTATGATTTGATTTTCTCATTCTTAGCAAAATTGGGGCTTTAGGAAATAAATTTGGCAGGAAATTATCTGGCTCGCTCTCCTGTGCTAAAATTGGCTTTCAAAAATAAAAGTAACAGGAGGAGCTACAATCCCAAAATTGTAGAGTTGAAGATTGATTTTCAAAACCATTCTCTGATTTTAAACTTTATGAATAAGAACCAGCATCACTTCTCTAAATTAATAGTGAATGTGAATTAAGAGCTACAAATGGAAGGTATTTATCTGCACAATATTGTGGTACTAAAAACAATATTGAGCATCCGAATTTTACAAATATCTGAGGTGTAGTTACCCTAAAAATAAAAATTATTATACCAAGATTCCATCAACTTTCAGAAGTACCTACATTTGTGAAGACCTATTTTTTCATCATGCAACTGAATAAAAATTAAACATTACTCTCAGTGAAAGGAATCTAGACTGAATTTTATACCTTGTGTTAGTTTTCTTGGGCTTCTGTAACAAAATACCACAGACTAGTGGCTTCAACAACAGAAATTCATTTTCTCACCGTTTGGGAGTCTAGAAGTCCTTGATCAGGTGTTGGCAGATTTCGTTTCTTCTGAAGCCCCTCTCTCCTTGGTCTGTAGATGGCCACCTTCTCACTGTGTCCTCACATGGCCTTTCTTCTGTGTACCCGCATCCCTGGTGTTTTGTGTGTGTCCACATTTCCTCTTCTTATAAGGACACCCATCTGATGGGACCATAGCCCTACCCTTATGACCTCATTTAACTTTAATTACCTCTTTAAGGCCCTATTTCCAAACAGAGTCACATTAGGGGTTAGGGCATCAACTTATGAGTTGAGGGTGACACAATTCAATCCATAACATCCCTCACATTATTATACAAAATATAAGACCAGATACTGAAACCTGGATGTGAAAGAAAGAAAGAAGGAAGGGAGGGAGGGAGGGAGGGAGAAAGGGAGAAAGGGAAAGGAGGGAGAAAAAAAGAAAAATGAAAAGGTTTCCAGTTCTAAATAAGAAGAGTAACTACTTAGGAAATACATTTTTAAATTACTTCTATCTTTCAATTTTTTAATCAATTTAGAATTTCAAATCTAGTTTACAGTATCATACCTGTTAATTTTATGTGCTTATTTACATCATCACTCAGTAAAAACAAAGTCTAATTATATTTCTGGCAATTGATTTTTCTGGCACCTGGGCTGCCTCATTTATTTTCTTCTTTCCATGGCTTTTAAGTTTGACTCCTAGTGTAAAGGGATATTCCTCAGGGCCTGATAACATCTTCTCAACTGTGGCAACCAACTTGCCTTTACCCAAACCTAATTTCCCTCAGACATTCCCTATTTTAAATTACTCTGTCATCATCCACCTGCAACAGTTAGGGATTGGATTCACCTGCTTATAAAAGAAAATACAGATGATGGTGTTTAAACAAGATAGAGGCTTATTTTTCTCCTACTGTAGGGCAGAGCCTGAGGAGGCAGTAGCCCCACTGTGTTATCAGGACCCAGGCATCCTCCTACCTTCTACTAGCTCAACATTTCATGTCTCTCCATTCATTGCCATTGCCTTTGTTATAGATCCTTCATCAGGTCTGAAATATTTACTTCCTCATTCATCTTACTTTGAGCATCTTACCATTCCACGTTACTATCAATGACCTTTAGAAAACCTAAATCGAACAATGCCACTCCCTTTAAAAAAAAAAAAAAAAAAAAAAACTCTTTTGATGGTTCTCTCTTGCTGTCGGATGAAGCCAAAGGTCCTTAGTTTAAAACACAGAGTTCTTTGTAATCCAGTCCCCAACTGCTTTATCGATCTCATCTCCTGACACTTCCCCACAGTACCTTTTACTCCTCATCCTGAACTTCTCACTCTTCTCTAAGTAAGCTTTGGTCTTTGGTACCCTGATAGCACTAGGTGTTTTGATGTTAATCAGTCCCTGCCTTTATCAATTCTAAATCTGTTGGGAAATAGAAATTGGAGTCAGCAATGGATTAAAATATCAACATCTTAATTTTTTTTTTTTGACAGAGTCGGGGGGTTGTTAGAAAGTCTGGATTGAATGAACACCCGGAGTCACGATTGTTATTTCCCTACCCCAACCCAGGTCTGATGTTGGGACTTAAGTAAGGGGAAAGTCAGATCTACAAAGCAAACTCTGACCCCAGCATGTCAGTTGGATTTGACTTAGCTGAATAGAACTAAAAACCCTAATATTGCAGTGACTTAAATCAAAAAGGAGTAGGCATTTCAGAACTAGTATATAATTCAACAGGGTCATCAAGGACCCATGCCCTTAAGTGTTTCTTCTCTATTATTCTTAGCACTTGCCTTCCATCCTTGAGTTTATCACATAGTCCAAGATAGTTATTGGGGCTCCAGCCATTTCATCTACATTCCGGGCAGCAGGAAAGAGAGTTGTAAGGAGCCTTTCTGGAAGTTTTGTTTACATGTCATTGGCCAGAACTTTCCACATAATTAAATTAACACAACTTCAAGGGAGGCTAGGATATATAGTCTTATCCTGAGCAGTAATATGCCCACCCTCAAAACTGGTATTCTAGTAAAAAGATGAAGATAAGAATGGATGTTTTGATAGGCAATTAGTAGTCTGCCACAGTCAGCTAACCGTGCAGTCTTGGCCTCCTGCCTCCTTTGAGTTCAGTGAGCCCCAGGAGTGGGACCCAGGTTTGCTTACCTCACGGTGCAGCAGCAGTGGGAGGGATTGGGTCTGGAGAGAGCCAAGAAGGGCCCAAGGGTACATTCCCAGTGCTGTTTTCCAGAACTGGACCATTGGGTAAATCGCTGCTCCTCCTCTGGGGAGGATTAAGTACAGATGGTAAGAGGGACCAGAAAATCGCCGGACTACTGCTCCCTCCATGAGAGTGAAGCAGGAACCCACTGACGGAACATGAGGCCAGGGAGCGGCGCTTATCATGAGTGCACCTTTCCAGCCCCTCCTGCTAGGCCTGCACTGCTTCCGCAGTACTTCCACTGGTAAATGCCAGCTTATCCTCTAAGTCCCAGCTTGTATGTTGCTTTTCCGTTGACACCTTTCACGACCTGTATTCTGACCCCCAGACAGATCTCTGTTCTTTTCTATCAGTGTGTTCAGACTGAAAGGATAACACTTCTCACGTGCTATTAGAATTCTCATTTTCTATCTATGCCTGTTTCTCCTCCTCTTTCCCCCAAACCTATACTAAACTGTGCGGTTTGGGAGGACAGGAGCCTAGTTTTATTATCTTTACATTTCAGCTCCTCCTGCAGTACCTGACGAGTCTTAGAGGTGCTGGAACATCTCCTGAATTAGCAATGCTGATTTCCTACTTTCCTTGTTTTATAATAAGGAGACTGAGATCTTGACAAGTTGAGTGACTTAGTAAATAATAAAAGTAATGAACATTAAATGAGGTTTTCATTAAAACCTCATTGTGTTCCAGGCATGTTCATGAGTGTTTGTGTATATTATTCTCCTTAATTCTCCTATCAACCTGGTGAAGCACGTGTCATTATCCCTATTTTACATGGAGGGGAATTGGCCAAGACTGCAGAGCAAGGAAGTGACAAACCTGGGATTTGAACCTAGGTCTTCTCTTACTTCAGTCCCTGTGCTAGCATAGCATGGACCAGACCCAGGTCTTCTAAGTTCATGCCTAACGCAAAAATATTTGAACTGTATCCCCTTTTCGTGCCCTGCTTTGTTGTAATGCAATAATCGTTTAATAATGCTTATTAAGACAAGGCATCCTTGGTATAGAGAGACACACCTTTTGGCAGGGAGGGGACATTTTCCTAGTACTGATGCTTCAGATCTGCTCAAGGCCATCCTTACACTCTTGCCCAAGTCACCAAGAACTACTTACAACAGTTGGAAGGAAAATCAGAAAGTTAATCTGCTCAGTTTAAAGCATGTTGGAGTTTCCCCTGGGAACTGAACGGTCATATGGGTTAATGCCTGTCAGAAAAGGAAGGCCCCCCCCCCCCCCGGAGGACACAACCATTTAGCATTTGGCTTTTAGCAAGTTTAAAGCTGGGTCAGGGAAGTGAGGCGCGGGCTTCCCCTAACTCTTTTTAAGAGACTTCATGTGAATATTTGGGGGTTCGTTTATTTGGTTCAGAAGGAACCAGATCTATTCGTTCGTTTATTTGGTGTCAGACGGAGCCAGGAGAGATGCAGTGTTGCCCAGTCACCCCTCGTCAAGAGGCGACTCATGTGTTCCCTTAATTCAACACTTACGACAGAAAACTGCACATTCATCACACAAGACTTCTCGCCAAATGTCTAGCCGTACTCTGCAGTTACCCAAGAAAGAAAATGAGATTTTGAACTGTAAATAGTTCCTCTGTGCCAAGGACTTCTAATCCTTGGTTTCCTAAAACAGGAGATTCGTAGAGTATTTCCATGATGCGGCTGTGTACTTTCCCCTGCATTCTGGAGATTAAATCCTTTTGATCAGAGAGCGTTATCCTTGGCCATCCTGCTTTCTCTGGGCTCTAACAGATAGTGAGGATGGCATTATAGGACCAAACGAGTGGAGGGAAAGTGAATGGGGAAGACAAACAAAAGGATGTGGTTGGGTCATTGAATTGCATGTGAAATTGGAGCCCTAGGCCTGTTTGCTAGATTATGTGTTTTAAGCATAGTAAGAAGTGCATGTAATATTGCAACCCCGGTACACACATGTAAACACACACACACGTAACGGGTCACAGCCTGAAGTAGTAGATGAAGCCGTGTGTGGTGGTTACAGCATGAACCATAAAGTCAGACCAGCCAGTCAGCCCCTGCTCTCCCAGCTGAAGGCCCCTCGCGAAGAATTTTGAAAAACTGAGACCCCGCCACACACTTAGTTGTCATCCTAACTTTTGTCTCCTCAAATTATAATACAAAAACTGTCATTGCAAAACTGTCAAAAACTGTCATTTCCAGTTTGTGGTAAATATGCTTAAATGTATTTTTGTCAAAATATGGAGCCACAGATTTAGCTCAAATTCGTGGAAAATTGTCCATTATATAACCTCATTGTCAAAGCCATTCCTCACTGTCACCCATGAAGCCAATCAGACTTAATTCCCTGTCAGAAAGGAAGTCAGTCTTTGTTTTGCAGCTCAAATAAACATCATAATGTGCCCACCTCCTCACCCTGACAGCTGTCCTTCTGAATTCTGATTCTGAGATGCAGGGAGATAGATGGATGAGAGGGGGTAAAAGCCTTGCGCTAGATCTGTGCCTGGTTGAAATAAGGCTGCACTCCAAGACCTTCCCTCAGGAATGAGGCTTTCCCGAATTATCCCTTGATTTGATGCCTGGGAGTTTTTATATCCCAGGGCCAAGCTCATTCAGAGGTTTGATATGGATGAGAAATATGTCTTTCATTTGTAAAGGGGCAGGAAAACAATTGTGAATGGGGAAGTAAGAAGGGAGACTTGACAGATCTCAGATCCTCCCGGAACTTTCTCAGCGAGGCCAGTTTTGGGAAGACCTGCCTGTGGAATTTGAGGATCTGAAAACTGATTCTCCTAAAGTTAGGACTGGAACCCCCAGGAAAGTTTGCAAGTACCCCTAGGTCCTTGAATGCAAATAATGACAGTATCTACCTTCAAAGATAATTATGAAGAATAAATAAGGTGATACAAATAAAACAATGAAGTTCTGGGTGCATAGTAAACGCCCACCTTGTGTTTGCCGTTATTGCTGGTGCTGTAGTTATTTGACCCCTCTACTCGCTAACAATGTCATTTCTTGGTGGATGAAATAATCCTCAGGCCCATCCCTAACACTGGTGGGCGCCAGCCGGTTTAGCCACGGTTGGTCCACACCCCTGCAACCAGCGCCCCTTGGCCACTCCTTGGGTCTGGAACCCACATCTGGTGGCAAATTCCACTCTCAGAAGGACAGACTTCCACCCTGGAAGTGGACACAGGGTGTCTGGGCAGGAAAGTCAGGGTTCTGACCTTCTGGAGCTTGCACTAGAAAGGGTTAGATACAGGTCTGGGCCTATTCCACCACCACCGCCCCCAGGGCCCCAGCAGATTTCTCACCCAGACCGAGGAGGGCAGGAGCCACAGAAAGCACAGGTCCAGCACTGTGGCTCCTCCTGCTTGAGTCTAAGGGTCTTACTTCAGGGCTGTTGTTAGACTCATTAGGGATAATAGGTGTGAATGTGTCTTTAATGTAAGATTTAAGTATTGTCTTGATGGCCTTCATGATCCCAAATTCTGTTAAAGTCAACCCCCTTGAACAAACTAATGGAAACTACAGAAAAAGACAAGTTACTAAAATAGAATATAACACCTTGTTTTTGTTTCAGGCACTGGCTTTCAGGCCTCAGGCTACAACTTCAACACCTATGACTGGAGGAGTCCCAAACAGAGAGGCAGTTTGTCCCCAGTCACTAAGCCTCGAAGCCAGACTTACCCAGATGTGGGGCTGAGTAACGAAGACTGGGACCGGTCCACAGTCAGTGGGTAAGGTTTTCACCAACTGCTGCCCTGTCCCAACTGCTTCCGGGTCATTTGGGCCAGATGTGAACTTCTCTACTTCCGGTGGCACCTACTGCTAGCATTGTGTGAAGCCACTGTCACCATCCGTGCTGGCCCCATGCCCAGATTCGAAGACTTGGGCCTGCCCAGTGGGAGCCAGGGCTCCACCACACAACAGGGCAAGAGCTAAGTTTCCCTGAATGAAAACAACAGTAGCACATGAGGAAATTCTACTTCTGTAAACCGTGTCCTCACTCTATGACTAGTTCCCTCTCCTTTCGTTTAGAAGTTTAGTTTCACATTACCTTACATTAGAAAAAAAATTTTTTTTAACTGAGGGTTCCATATTTTTAACTGAGAGGTCTATTTTAGCAGTTTGCTCCTTACCAAAATAGTTTAAGGAAATTCATAAAAAGCGATAGCACTTAACAGCTCTGTACTGATGTTTATAATGAGTGGGGAAAGCATATTTTTCTCTCTTAGAGAAAAGTTTGATTTCCCTTTCCCTGTGGACAAGAGCAGCTGAAAGATATTCCCACGGGTGCCATATTGACGCAGCCGTGAATACTCTGAAATTCAATTAGTAAGACCATGGTCCTTCTGGTCTTTGAGATACTTTGAGTTTCCTAAAGCGTCCTTCTACTGAAGCTGGCTTGACTTGGAGGCCACAGTGGGAAGAAAGCCAGATCCAAAACGAATCTCTATTTTGTGTGTGAGATGAAGGAGAGAGAGATTCTGGATACCAAAAAAAAAAAAAATGTCTGGCAAGTTCTTAACCCAGACTGTTTTTCACAACAGTTTTACAGGGGCTCCAGACAGCGCAGAGGCCGAGCAAGAGGAGAACTTCTGGTCCCAAGCGCTAGAGGATTTGGAAACCTGTGGACAATCAGGAATTCTCAGAGAACTCGAGGTAGCCTCGGTCCTGCTACTTTTATTGTTTCTACATTCATTTTTTCTCTTGGTCCTTTTGAGTTGGCATTGATCACACCAGTTCATTTAAAAGCTTTAACCCTTTCCACAGGAGAAAGCTGACAGGCGTGTGTCTTTGAGAAACATGAATCTCTTGGTAGCTACCCTTTATGTTTATATTTTTGCTTGTGAAGCTGCCTTCCCTGCCCCCTTGTCGTCTGGACAGTGATTTGATTTTATCCAATGCAGTTAAAAGTATCTCTTTCCCCATTCCCACCCCCCCTCACCCCCCCGAGCTTACTGACCTGTGGCTTCTGCCATCGCTCCCTGCTAACCCTGACTGTACCTGTTTGCCACTGGCTCGTTCTGGGCGAGCTAAGCCTCCCAGCAGTGGCATCTCTCATTCTCTTATGTGCTTTAGAAAGGTTTCTTTGGCATGTTTTCATTTGTACCTGGTAGAGACATTAATTTGATCGTGAAGAGGAACATAAGAGGAAATTTTATTTTACTTCATTTTGCCCTTAAAGTAGATGACAGTGCAGCTGGTGAAAAAAGCCAGTCTGTTTGAAAAGCAGCCAACATATTACAGACCACGTTGCTGTTGATTGCAAATCCTGATTCTATGTTAACTTAGTGTGAATTCAAGGAGTTGCAGAGAGACGGAGTATAATAGCTGAACTCCTGGTGAGCTCTTTAATCCAAGCCATAAATTTGCTGACGGTATTCACACTTTGGTCTGGGAAGTCCCGGACTGTTTCCTTTTATGTTCTTTTAAATTTTCTGAGCTGTAAAAAATAAAGCGGCAAAAGTTTCATTTTTATTTTGATGTCATATGAGGTCCCCAAGTCACCATAAGGAATGTGAATGGCCTAATGGGGTGGAACTCTTGCAATTCTAAAACGATGAGTCATCTTTATATTATTTTGCTTCTCAGATGCATGTGTGGATATTTTATGTGATTCTAATGTTTGTGAACCTGCAAAGAGAATTATAAAGAAAAATATTAGTTTGAATTTGTAAACATCATGATTATTACCTGGCATGAATTGCGGCTTCAGAGCACAAGTTAAAGGACCTGGAGATGGATAATCCTATACAATTTAAATAAATTAAGATGTTAGCAATTGATTCCCTTTTATGAAACTTTCAAAAAAACGTAGAGTGCTTAAGTATCAGGTGGCTTATTTAAACTTTTACCACTTCCCGTGTGGAGAAGGATCAGCATTCTCCCAAACTGAATGAAGATCTCAGTTCACAATTTTTGAACATATTCCTGCTTTTCAAAGCATGTTTTGGCTCCTATGCCTTTTTCATTTTGCATTTTGAAATACTTCTCTTTTGAAGAAGCAGCTATTCTTCTAATAGCTTCTTCTACATTAGGTAAAATGAAGATGATGTAAAAAGTAATACAATGAAGTTGTGTTTTCACTCAGACGTTGAGTTACCTAATGGAAACAACATCCGTCAGCATAGAAGTCATGTTGCAGGAGCCAGTAGGTTTTCTCTAACGTCGTTTCAGGCAGGTGTGGCCCTCGAAATTATACATCCAGGAAAAAAAAATGGGTTGAATTGACAGCCGAAGAGAAATTAAAGTTTTCAACTAGGAAGAATGATTGACAAATCCATAAATTAGAATCTCATTCACACTTTTAGCACAAAGAGTATTCATTTATCAGTTTGGATGAACCCTGCTCCCTTGATTGCAAAAGCCACTATGCAAAAACTATTATTGGAGCTAGGTTCCTGCATAAGAAATTTATATCCAGCATTAAAAGTTAAAGCGTACTATAACTGTAACAAATGTAGAAGATTAGCTAAGATGAAAAATGATTACAATTGAAATGAAAATGAAAATTATACTAGTCATTTTCCCCATTGCTAGCAATAATTTAGGTTCAGCTTTAGCGCTGAAAAATACATAGTTTTAACAAAAGAGAAAAATTCAAACTAAGACTTTGGACAAGTTACTTAATTTCCTTGTCAGGTATTTCTTCTTTAAAATATGGGGATTATAATAACTAATGTTTATACGGCACTTAACATAGAACATGACACAATAAATGTTTGATAGAAATTATTTTTGCCACATTTTGAGTAATGAATACTGCCTTAACTATCTTTTGCTTAGTATAACATAGGAAGAAGTTTTAACTAAACGTCAGATAGAGAACTCTTGAACGTGTTCCTCCTAAGTTGTATGTATACCAGTTATCTCACTAATAATTTTGAAAAAGTATAATATAAATTATGAATTGTGCAAAATGAAAACAGGCAATACATACTCTTGAAGCAGAAACAAATCCTAGAAAACTTTAAATAATTACTTTTTATTTTAGTTTTTGTGTTTTAATTTTAATATTCCTTCAGCAATATCGCTAATTCAATTTACATTCACTTTAAACAAAACAATCTATCCTTTGAAAACTCGACCTGAAGACCTTTTGATAGTCTGTCATTGCTTCCATTAGAACCCTTTCTAGATCAGATTTTAACTTCTGTTGTGGCTAAGGCTCATCAAAGCACAAGTGTTGTCTCCCGGCTGTAGTGATTATTTGACTCCCAATGTGTTTCCTGTTGGTCTAATGAAAAATGAGTATTAAAAATAAATGTTAACAAAGCAAATAACTAGTCTAAATAGGTAAAAACAATAGGTGGATGGTCACCACAGCAAGAAAACAATCATCAGATGCTGTCAGTAACAGTAGATTAAACAAGGAAATGATATGTGTGAGTTAAATGCCATAAAAATAAAAGGATGTCCCATGTTACCAACAAAGCTAGTAATAGAAAGGTTTCAATTTAAAGGGGATTTATCTGAAATAAACCATTATATGGATAATCCACACTGGATAAGTGTTAAGGGTTTTTTTTTCATTTACTAAAAAAAGTCAGTTTTATGTGTTTCAACCTCATACTTGACTGAGAACCAATATAGCCTCATAGTCAAGAATAAGAGTTTTGGAGACAGATTGCTAAAGTTGTAATCCCAGACTCTTGAGCAAGTTGCTTCACTTATCCAGGCATCCCCTTCCTTAAGTGAAATGAGGAGGTATAATAATTGTAATACCTTACCATATAGAGTTATTATAAGTATTTAATGGTATGCTACATACACACACACAGATGTGGTACTTAGCATTTGTAAATGCTCAATGACCCATAAGGTTTTTTTTACAATTGTTTTTTTCAAAATTACCAGTAAGATAACTGATCTAGTCAGGATATTGATAAGTTCACTTGTTTTGTTTCTTTTTCAACAGAGTTGTAGATATACCTACCTGTGTGCTAATACTTGGCTGTCATTCAAAGATCTTGTTAGTGGCATGTGTATAGCTGAACACCAGGTGAAGCTTGGAATTACAAATCTTAGCAAGATAACAAATGAAAACTCTCTTCACTTTGCAGTATTCCCTCCTGATCAGTAATTTTAGATAGTGCACTTGGCTCATTTACTACCTATGGGACCTTGTGTAGGTCAGCCTTTTTGTGCCTCAGTTTCCTCACATGTAAATTGGGAGGAATAACAGCGCTTACCTCATAAAGTTGTTGTGAGGCTTAAATGCGTGAATACATTCAAAGGACTCAACAAATTACAATTCTGTTACTTTTAGCATCGGTATTAACACCACTATATCATGTTGTAGCCAGTCACGTGGCGCGTGGAATTTGTTTTCTGTATCCATGATTTCATGCAGATTCACTGATGCTGGTATACCATTATATAAGCATCGTATGGAGGAACACAGAGCTGGCTACAGGCATATTTTCAGAGTTTTAGCATCCTCTAACCATGAGAAATGAACATTCCCAGCATGATATTGGTTTCTAATGCTCTTTTTGTTCCACTTCTGAGACTCAGTCATTTTTGAGATCTAATCTTACCATTCCTTGTGTATTATGCAGGGAACATATTTGAAACTGAACAAACTTCTCAATTCACTAGTAAAATCCAATCCAGGTCTCATCACTTTTGAGCAAAGGGTTGAATACGGTAGCGTGATAAATGATTATTCCTTAACCTCTCTGAGGGTCTTACACAAAGGTCATTTCTAAGAAACACTGACCTACGCCAGATGATGTGGAGACCTAGCTGATCTACAAACTTCTCCAGCCGGCCACGTGGCCAAAGGAAAGACAATATGCCAGAGCTAGGCAGCCAGCATTCAGTAGAAGCCCTCGCCTTTGTATCAATAGCCTCATTTCAGCCCATTGTTACCTCCAGGTGGGGCTAGAGGCACCACTGCAAATGGGGTCAGCCTGGTCCCCACTGAGGAGTTCTTAGTTCATTTCGGTAAGATATACTGAAGGTTGCCTCGTGAATCCCATCTTTAGATCCCACTCAGTGGAAAGTTAATGCTTAAAATGTAGTTTGCAGTAAGCAGATGTTAGAGCTTTTCAGTTTGCCTCCAAACTGCCAGGGGTGGTATTTGATTAAATAAACTCAATGGCTTAAGTACTTAAATTGGATTTGAGTTGTGCATTATAAATGTCACTTGCGAAGCATTTTCCCTGACTTTCATGGTGCAGTTAGTACGTCCATTCTCCAGCCTTTGGTTATGCCCTGAAGAGACCGTTATTTTGACTGGGCAGAAGGAGAAATGTGCTTCATGTTGAGCAACCAAACGCTTTTCTTAGTCCGTGGCTTAATTGTTTCTGACAATTGTCAATGCCACAGGCAACAATCATGTCGGGGAGCACGATGAGTTTGAATCACGAGGCCCCTACACCTCGCAGTCAGCTGGGGCGACAGGCCAGCTTCCAGGAACGGAGCAGCTCACGGCCACACTACAGCCAGACCACTCGGAGCAACACTCTGCCCTCGGATGTGGGCAGGAAGTCTGTCACCCTGAGAAAAATGAAGCAGGAAATGAAGGAGATCATGTCCCCAACTCCTGTGGAGCTGCACAAGGTCAGGAAACTCTCTTCTCTTCCCTTAGGGTCACATTCTGTTCAGCGTGGCCACCCTGATGCAAGCATGATCATGACATTCTACTGTGGGCTCAGCCAAGGAGAGAAACTAGAGCTTAAAGGCAGATCATCAGAGACCGATTGTTCTCAAAACGTGATCTCTGAGAGGTGATCTCATAAAACGGGGAACACTGGCTTTCAAGCAATGAATTTATCAGAAATGTATTTACGGCCAAAATCTTCTCACAGAAGTTTGAGGTTCTAGTGTCACGTGGAGCTTGAATGAGTTGGTCTGTTATTCCAACTTCATTGGAAAGGGGGAAGGATTTTCTAAATGTCATACACTCCCAGCTTCACTGAAAAGGGGTTTCAGGAGTGACGCTGGAAGGCTTAATCATCAGTTACAGACTTCTCAGTAGATGGTTGTATTATTCAGGGGACATGAAGTTCTCTTTGAGACATCATTTAGATGTCTTGGGTCAGGACAGGGTAAGCCCTGGTTATGTTCCATCTCTGCTGTGATAGTTGCCTCACTTTGCTTCATGGAAGAAAACCTATGATTGCAAACAGAGCTGAATTTGAGTTGCTGGCAGAGTTTGAACAAGGCACGTGTAGGTGACAGTGTCTGTGGAACCCAGGCCAAGGAAAGCAGTGGGAGGGAGCTTTCTCTGGTTTGCTTTCGTAGAACTCTAATGCTTTTTGTTGTTTTGTTGCTAATACATAAGGATGTATAGTTGGTAACAATCTCACCCTACTTTCCTTGAGAGCCAAGACCCTCTCTGTAGTTAATAATCTGTTAACTAGAGATAAGTTATCGGTCTTACCCAGAAGAGCATATAAATGTCAGGTTGAGAGGAGGTAAAGGCCAGCTACTCCCTTTTTCCTCTAACGACTTCAGTCTCCCTAACTATTAAAAGTAGCTGTTTTGCAGCTGACAAGGGCTATAGTGAAAGAAAGGATTGTATAGGAAGTTGGGTTCTGAATTCTGTGTTCCAATCCTGGGTTCATTCTTTCATCACTCATTCATTCGTTCATTCATTCAATGCATAGACTGTGCATTCATTTACTTAATGTATTATAAATCCCCAGGGAGCACATGGTCTAATGGGGAGACAGTCCAGGAAACAGTAGGAAGATGGTGGGATAAGTACAATAGACGCTAGACTAGGCTGCCCTGGGGGACGGCAGGGGGGGTGGTGAGGGGGGGGGAGGGTTGGGGAGGAACCTGAACCCACTACAGAGGAACGATAAAGGCTTCCTAGATACAGGTGTTGACTCCGCAGGAAGGTGGAGGATGGGAAGGCGTTCCAAAGCACAGAAAGAAACATGTACAAAAGGATGTCACAGATAGCAGTGTACTGAGGGAGTGCAGATCTGCCAACGAGAGCCTTGTGCATTCAGAGGCATTACAGACTTTACAGAAAAGCAAAGAAGTGTCTGACACTTTAGGGTGGGGACCCAGCTCTAGCCCCATATCACAAGTTAGTTTATCCAGTTACCCTGAATTGACGTCTGTCTGGTAAACACCAGCCTTCACCACCTGTCACATATCCTAATCTGCGAATTGACAAACCATTAGGAGGCTGTAAGGACTCCAATGGTGATTAAATTGCAGAAGCTGCATAGTAACTGCTAATTCTGCTGTACCAAGAAAAGGGCTGGCCCTTCCTGATTCCCTCGGTTATTTAGGAACCCTGCCTTCCCCTCTTCTCTAAAAGTCTACTGCCCAGGCAGAGGGGAGCATGCTGGGTAACCCACCTTCCTTCAGCACCAAAGGAAAAGGATACCAGAGAGTGCCTCCTGCGTGCTGTATTCTTTCTATTTTTAGCCTCCCACAACAGTGCTTCTTAGCAGATATGTATTACCTCCAGCTACAGGATAGGGAAATAGCAAGTATAAAATAGAGCCATTTTTCCTTCTGGAGTGAAGCGGTCTCCTCAAAGGGAGATTCCTGATAGCCCAGCAATACCAAATGCTTGTCTCCCCATCCCTCCTGTACTGAAAGCAGTTAGCAAAGATAACGACAGTCAATTGGCTGTGCAAGTTGTTATAGCTGAGGTTTTAAAAAATGTGCTGAAAATAGATCTTGTTTTTTTTTTTTTTTTTAAAAAAAAGGCGTCATGCATTTAGCAGCACAATGAGTGGCAGAGGATGGACTGTTTGGAACATTTGTGTGGGGGGCTGTGAATTGAGAGGCCACAGATCACAGACGCCGCTGGACCCACTTGACCTAATAAATGGGGCACTTCTTTCTTCCTTCACTTCAGTCATTTCCCCTCAATGGTAGCAGTAAGTGCATTTCCCATGTGGCTTCACTCTTCTTCCAGATTGATACCAAACAAAATAAGATGCTCAGAATTAGGTGGTGTCCTGGGCATTGTAAGACACCCAAGATGATCTTGTTAAGTGAAAATGTAGCGGAGGAGCCTGCCACCTGACAATATGGAATTCTGGGAGTGGTTTATGCTCACATCTCGGGTATCTTTTCTTTTTTAAGTGAATTCAGTTACCCTGATAGGCCATCCACATGTTTGTTGTTAAACACATTCTCCAATTCTGAAATGCTTGAGAGGAGAAATAGTCATTAGAAGAGTCACTTTACTCAGAGCAGAGACTGGTAATTGCGCTTGTGTCTTGATTATGGGCGTCCTTTGAACGCTGCAGGATTACCTGACACCATGAAAAGGCACAGTGCCTTGTTGATGCAATTGAGTTACCTTCCCATTGGGGTGCTATTAGCCTGTACTAAACCTTCACAGAAGTGAGGAAAAGGTACTCTTTTGGGGGGTGGTGATGTGGAGAGGGGACCAGGGAAATAGAAAAACATCCCTTCCTCAAGTTAAAAATAACCCCAAGTCAAGACTGCACAGCTTGGCAAGTGGAATGAAGGCTGGTTTTCAGTTCCCTGAGCCCCTTGGGTGGACTTTTCTACATAGACCTAGTGGAGGAATTCCCAAGGGGCTGCAAAGACCAGCGTGGAAAGGCTGGGTAGGGTTAATAGCACACCATTCTGAACACACTTGGTGTTATTTTCCAGTTGCCATCTTTCTCGTGGCTGTGTGCCACTTGGTGAAAGCTGGCCATGAGAACAAGTTGTGGATCTGTCCGTGTCCAATCCAGTACCTACCAACTCTTACTAGCACTAGAAACTGCCTCAAGAGGATAGGAATGAATGGGCCGGTATCCATCCCCCTTCCTGGGGAGAACAAACAAAAAGCAAAAACCACTCCGTCTCCTGATACAGAAAGAATAAAGCGTGGGCTTAATCTTCCAGTTTCTTGAGTTTCAACTTCCTCTCCATTATCTGCCCCTCCTTTTCCACCCAGCCCTCCTCACCAATACCTTTCCTTCAGACCTTATGAAAATGCAGAGCTCAGGTAAGAGGCTACACGGTTTTTGTTTATTTCACACTATCTACTGTGTCTGAGGCTCTGCCGTGTCCCAGCAGGTCTTCCGTCAGGTCGTCCCCTTTCATTCCTGAACCTGAAAAGCTAGTTATCCTTCCTGACACTTGAGAACAAAGCACCACAGCCTCACTTCCCTTTTTGGCCTTTGTGGTTGGAGGAGGAAGTTGGCGCTGGAGTGATGATTTGGTACTTAGATGGGGAGCACGGGAGGTGGAGAAGTGAGGGGGGTCACAGGGAAGTGATACTCGTGTCTCCAGAGGCCATTGCCTCTCTAACTTTCTTGGCTAAGACACAGTCCAAAATACATTTTACCTCACAATTCAGGACACACATACACCCACATTCATATATGTAAATGAATCCCAAAATTGACTGCACAGTATACGCTAACATTTTCTGTTTTGTTTGATGCCCACTTCTTTTGCACTATTCTCCCCAGTTCAGGAACAGGCTCGGCCTTAAGAGGAAATATGAAATGGAAATACATATCTTATTCTGGCACAGGCATCTTTCTTCACCAAATATTTGCAGTTGGTACTCAAGATCCAGTGAATTGTCAGGCAGACAGAGGTTTGGTCACAATCTGACAGTCATTGGCTACGTCACTCCTCTGAACTTCAGTTTACTCACTTAGCAGAAAAAGGGAGGGATCACCTGTTACCAGGAGAGGAGACTTCACAAATAGCATTTCCCAGGTGAAGTCACCATTCAGAGTCTTACCTCAGCCCTACAGCATCAGAAACCCAGAAAATGAGATCTCCTCAGGATCCCAGCCTCAAAGACGATTCAGGCAGCTGCCTGAGAGCCTCCAGAGATGGAGGTGTACACCATAATGAGAATCTCTTTAGAGAGAGAAATGGACGTGTGTCTAGTTACTAGTCACTACTTCAGTCTGACAAGCATGTTCTCTCCTTGTAAAACCAGGGGTAGCTGACAATCAGTGTGGAATTATAGGACAAGGGTTGGAGTTTAGGTTGTATGTTTTATTTGAGTAATGACATCCAGCCTCGACAGTCCTCCAAATAGATTGTTTCAATCAGCTTCCCTTGTCTGTGATTCTGTTAAGACTTACTTTTCAAAAATGTAAAAAACAAAATTCTTAAACAGATGATTGGCTCGTGCAAAAAAATGTGTTTTTTTACTCATTAATGAGGAATGACAGCAGGATGAAAAAGCCTGTTCAAAGGGAGGATAAAGAAACTATACCATATATATATATATATATATATCTCAGTCCATGGAGGGAAAAAAAAAGAATGCCAAATAAGATTTCCTAGTTAAAACGAAAGCTGCTCAGTGACTTACAGGGAAATAAAAGCAATGCCTTTGAACTTATCTTTTCTGAGGGACAGAACTCAATTTGCATCGTATCTCTTCTCTATAAGTTGCCATCCACTTTTACAGAGTCTGAGCCCTGAGCCATAGAAATGCTAAGTCAAACAGAGTGCAGTCCCCTAGACTCAGATGACCCTTAGGCGGGCTTGTTAGGCAGTGGTCTAGTGTGCCTGATATCTCAGTTTTTGATCTCTCACTTCTGTCCAGAAATGTTAATAGCTTCCCTTAAGTCTAGCCTTGGCCTAGGGATCGTTCATCTTTTTTTGATGTTTTTGCTTGCCTCTGTTGTGATCAAATGTGTTTATTAATAGGTCGTAAAATATTGTTACCTCCGGGATAGTCACTTTACAAATGAGGTGGCTCCCCGAGGGTCACTGTTTCCCTAATGTCCAGGTCCTTGGAGAGTAGCCTGTTGGACCTCTTCCTCCACCATCGTTCTGCTCTGTTGTGTGTCTGTTGCGTGTCTGGCCGGGCTGTGGTGAGGATGACATTGATAACAGTGCAGCCCAGGGCTGCCCTCTTTCTTCCCCTTAGATGGAGCTCTTTCTTGTTTGAGGATCTTTGTAACGTCAAACCACAGCATTCCCTGGAATGAGGAAATAAAATCAACTTTCTTAGTGCTCAGTGCAGTGGGAGTTTGGTCCGCTGTAATTTGTCATACTTCCCGAATGACAAGTTCCTGCCCCCAAATCCCCAGAAGCCCGGAGGATGGGTGAAGGGAATGCCTCTCACCCAGAGACGCAGGTGGCCCTGAATCAAGGAGGCCACCTGTGACACTGTGGTTTATAATAAGTATATATTTGATCTTGGTCCCAGTTGCTGGCACAGAGCTCCTAAAACCCTTGGAATTTCTTAAGTGTTGAGAGTGAGAAAGGTATCTTTTGTTATGTTAATAAGGTGCCCTTTAGATGCACTTAAGGATGGGGGTTGGTTGCCGGTGGAGCCGACCCTGTGATTAGAGGGTTGGAACTTTCAGTCCCACCCCCAACCTCCAGGGAGGGGCGGGGATTTGCAGGTGAAATCAATCACCAAAGGCCAATGACTCAGTGCCTGTGTAATGAAGACTCTATAAAAACCCAAAAGGATGGGTCTCCAGGAGCTTCCAGGTTGGTGGGCACGTGGGGGTGCGGGGAGAGTGGTGCGCTCAGAGAGCGCGGAGGCTCCGCGCCCTTCCCGAATACCTTGCCCCAAAGCAGCGCTTCCGGCTGGCTGTTCCTGAGCTGTATCATTTTATGATAAACCGGTGATCTGGTAAGTTCTGTGAGCCGCTCTAGCAAATTAGTCAAACCCAAGGAGAGGGCTGCTGGAACCTATGAGATACAGCCGGTTGGTCAAAGGCACGGGTGACAACCTGTGTCTGAAGACCATTGTCTAAAATGCTGGGGTGGAGGTGAGGTGGCATTGTAAGACTGAGCCCTTAACCTGTGGAGTCTGACGCTATCACCAGGGAGATAATGTCAGAATTGAGTTGAATTGTAGGACACTCAGCTGGTGTTGCAGGATTGCTTGGTGGTGTAGGGAACCCGCCTACCCCCAACACACACACACATGTTCGAACTGTGATGAGGACATCTTGCCCACATGGGCCTGAGGGCTATGGAGGTCAGTAAGTTGCCAGGGGGACTCAGGAAGAGTCAAGAGCTGGAGGAGAGACAGGCCAGAGCAGCCCTGGGGGCCGGAGAGCAGAGGCAGGTGTGGAGAGGGGCCGGCAGGCAGTCCTGAGCTGAGATGCTGGAACGGTCTCTGCCAGGCTGGCTGACGTGGTGCTGGCTGGGCAAGTAGAAAGGGCCAGGGGCAGAGCTGACAGTAACTAGGTGTCCATCAGCTGCCCGTGGCGTGGCTTGATCCCCTGGAGAATTGGAGAATGATCTGGTTCTTTCCTCTTTGGTATGATGTGAAATGAAAGCTGCAAAGGTGCTCTGAGATGAATTGGGAAAGCAGCCCTCAATCCGCCATGGATCCTAAAAACTGTGAACTTCTTTGGTTGAGACTTAGTTCTCCGAGGGCCAAGTCAGCCCTGACACGCACAGACTTAGGGCCACCATCCAAGCTCTGACTCTCCCATTGTTGAGCCCCCTTTGTCAAGCTCATGGGGCCACATGCTTGCCATAAAGCAGGAGGCAGCGTCTGACACTGCTGTCTGTCCAGTTCTCTCCTCTGCCAACGAGACTCCCGGACAAGAAGGCAACAGCTGCTTTTCCTGACCCTGTTCATCTTGGAACCCACACTTTTGAGTGGCAGAATCCAAGATGGCTTCCTCTGGGCTGGAAGAATGCAGCTGGAAAAGCCATACTTTATTTTTTTCTTCCAGCCCCACAGGTAGTATAGGATTGTGCTCAAAACCAACATTACTTGACTTGTCAGGTTTAAAGGAACAGGGCTCCCCAGTGGTGTCTGCAAGAATAAACCCAAGTGCCTGGTAATTTGTGGCAATACTAGAACCATCTCTGATAAGGCCATCGGGCAAGGGGCTGAGCCACAGAGGCAGCCAGGGCTTAGGAACTGCTTCTGGGATGGCTGCCACTTGCCTTGACGTGCTCAAGATAGTAGACACGGTTGCCATTAAAATCCAAGCGGGGAGAGTTGGCTCTGCTGCTGAGGCTTTTCACTTGTGTCAAAACTGAAAACACAGGCATTAGGTTTCTGATCTTTGCCTCGAGGACATTGTTCAGACACGCAGATAGACTTGCTTAGAAATACAAAACAAGGCTCAACTTGAATCACGGTGAAGCCCGCCACCTCCTGTTAAAGCTTCTGTTCTCAGGAGGGTTAGAGGCCGTTGCAGCGTGCGCTGTGATGAGTGGTTAAAATTGAACTGAGTTTCGTAGAACGGTATCCTGGCCCAGAGAGTTACGTTCCAAGAGACACATTGGCCCTTTAGAACAGAAAAATCTATCGTTGTGTTCTAGTGCATTACCCGGAGGCATCCTCTGGTCAGCACAGAATGGAGACCTTACAAGAAACGTCTTGATTTACTTGGGTTAGGGTAGAACACGGAGAGCTCTTAGCAGCTGGGAGCAGTTTGGCCAGATGCTTGGGGAAAGCCACAAAAGGGCTCTGATGAGAAGAAATACAGCAGATGTGATAAATTATTCATCTTTAGTTGGTTGGGCAGTTGGAAATGGATAAAAACTGCCTGACCAGCTAGTAGATTTGTACGTCGAGGGGGAAAAAAATTCATGATTTGGTGGAAGGAACACAGCAAATGAGGTCAGATATTCTAATACTGAAATCCCCAGGCTTATGTATTCTAACTGGACAAGTCCATTCATCAAGTTCAAGGGGCGGTGTCCTCGTTCGTAGGAAGGGCATGATTCTGCTGCACAGAGTTGTTGGGAGGTCAAAAGCAGTCATATATAGGAAAGTGCCTGGTGAAGGGATTCATCTGCGGGGGAAAATTGTGACTTAAACTTTAGAATCCTTAGAATTACTTTTGGACAGGAAATAAATCAGAAGTAACCACTACCCATCTCCAGCTAAACAGGAGGGCAGCAGCTACATGGCACAATTTATTGTTGCTGCTTTTGAGAGCAGCTGTGCATCCTATTTTTGTGAATTATTGATTCCTGGAATCTCACCTCTGTGTCATTTTAAAATTTCATTTTGTTATTTGCTATTTCCAAGCTACTTCCAGGAGAACCATAGCGCTGGCTATGAAAATTCACTCTCCTCTAACCTTAGGAAATCTTTCTAGAGAAACAGATTACTTTCAAATTTAAACCTTTTATTAGCCTCTCATCCTGAAGAGTTTGCCATAAAGCTATATCATCAAGTCTAAGGCTCAGGAGAGCCAAGCCTCTTAGCCAACAACTGTGACTTTACAGTTAATGGGCTAATCTGCTAACCTGCTCTGGTTGACATCCATCCCTACTGTTGTGGTTAACGTATTACCGCTGCCTGGTGTTGGCAGTATTTGGTGACACACATCCTTCTGCCCCTTCTGGGTTCTGGCCTGTGGAGCAAACACCCAAGCAGCACAGGCCAACTGGGCAATGAAGAACTTCACTATTACTTGAGACCCACACCAAATGTACCCCAAGTGCAAGGGTTCAGGTTCACTGTATTGAGAAACATATCTCAGAGCTAAGACAGAGTTGGGCTTCCTAATGTCCATTGCAAGCATAGGCTTTGTGACTCTCAGATTCAGATGTGACTGAAGAGTATGGCTTGGCTTGCAGAGCAGACGCCAATCACTTACTGACCAGCCATATGCAGAGGGTCCATGGGACTGCTCTCCAAACCTATGCCTAGTGGAACAGAGATAACTAGAATCCACCACCTTCCACCCCAGCTGTGCTGCTTGTCACATAGAGAGAACCTGACTAGGAACAAAGATGGAAAGGGGGCATAAGGACAGGAGAACCCGCAGATAAAGCCAAAGAGAGGCATATAAGCAGGGACCTTGGAGCACAGTAATTTCATCCACTAGTAAACAGAGTCCCAAGAATAGCAGACTATCAGCAACCATATTAGCTATTTGTCACTGCCACTCCCTCCTCCTTTGTAGCCATCTCTCCCTATTCCTCCCCTTCCTCCCTTTGAGAAAGGAACATGAGTATGGGAAGAAAGGGACTAGAATGTAAACCAGAAGTGTTTCCTCCAATCAAGGCAGGAAATGTTCATGGTGAGTCTATGATATCTTGTGCCAGAAAGCAAATAACTTATCAGAGCAAACGGGTCATATCAAAAGGACAACATGAAGTCAACATGAAGGACTACCCTTGGCCAAAGATGAGGAAACTTGAGCACCCAAAAGAATGATGCAATTGATCATAACATATCATATGTATAAAAACCCATAGGTTCATATTGATAATGTACTTTAAAAAGGTCGTTCCCTTCCCCTTCACCTCAAAAAAAACCTCATTGGGACACCATTGGAAATATTTAGTGCACTAATTCCCTATTTTAAAAATGAAAGGAAAGAATTAGCATTCATTTTGCCTTTCTTGTACAAACTGTACTTCAGAGTAACCAAACAGCACTGATTGAAGAAATGAGAATTCTTTACAAAAGAATTCTAGCTCATATAGAAGATAGTAAGAGATCATAAAAAGATTATCATTTTGCAGCCCCTAATAAAATTATTGATTCAGACAACGGTCATCAATGGATGAAACCATTAAATTGAAGTTTAATGGGGAACCTTACGATGGAAGAATTAAACTGGCATCTCCTGAACCCACCCAAAGTGGGACAACTAGACACTGAGTGATGTGTTGTTATAGGAATCACATTGTCCTACCTGTGATCTACGCCTCCCCCCAAAGCTGATTCTGACTCAACTCAAGCATCCAGAGCTAACTTCCATTTAAAGGAAAATGGGGCACAGAAGGGCATGCTACAGAGCGAATGACATGGTTTCAACAATAAGTCAGTAGCACAGGGAAGAAAGGATGGGGGCATGCTCTAGGTAAGAGGACATTTAAGAGACCTAACACCAATGCGTGGGCCTTGCTGGAACAAACTAACTCTAAAAATCACTTTTTGAGACAATCAGGGAAATTTTATTATAGACTAGGTATTAGAATATATCAAGGAATAAGTGCTGATTTTGTGAATGAATTAATGGCACTGAGGTTGTGTAAAAAAGTGATTATATTTTTTAGAGATTCATACTGAGTTATGTAAGGGTGAAATGACATGAGGACTGGCATTTGCTTTAAAATACTCCCCCAAAGAAAATAAAAGACGGGGGGATGAAGTAAGTGAGCTCTTGATGCTTGTTGGATCTGAGTGATGAGTGTATGAGGATTCATTGTCCTAGCCTCTCTGCTCTCGAATATGTTTGAAATCTTTTGTTAAAAAATAGATTTCTCAGGATTTACCTGGCGGTCTAGTGGTTAGGACTCCACACTTCCACTGCAGGGGGCACAGTTTCCCCTGGTAGGGGAACTAAGACCCCGCATGCCTTGCTGCATGGCCAAAAAAAAACGACAACTTTCTCCTAACCAAACTTATTGTGGTAATCATTTCACAATATATGTATGTCAAGTCATTATGTGATACACCTTAAACTTCTACAGAGCTGAATGTCAATTATATCTCAGTAACATTCCCACCTCACATAAAACTCTCCTGTCCTATGGCCTAAGGCAAAATCATAATTCTAGAGGGGCTTAAAATATCTTCTCTGCAATGAATATTTATTAAGCAACGACGTGCTAGGTAAAATGGTAGTATGCCACGCAAAGATCCATGCTTTGCAGTCAGAACCACTTGGGTTTGAACCACTTCTCTGTTGCTTACTATCTGTTTACCTTGGGCAAGTTTCTAACCCTCTCTGAGCTTTCATTTCCCCGTCTGTATGATCTGCTCCACCAACTAGGTGGAGACAGTAGCATCTGGTTTGCTTTTTAAGCTACTCAATCAAGTTCCACAGCCTTATTAGCAAGAAGTCCAGCATCTTGAGCTGGAGGACCCTCCATCCCACCCTACTCTCCGTGCAAGAATGGGGCTTCCTCAGCTCAAGGCAGGGCAGGCCTGGCTCTAACGTCAGAGGTGCTCTCACCTCTCGTGGCCACACGGTGTCACTATGGAGCTTTGTCCTGCCGGGCCCCATCCACGCCCGCCACCCTGCAGCTTTTTGCCTTGCTCATTTCCAGCATGGCCCGCCCTGGGGCCGGGAGGCGGGGCATGGCTTGACCCTCAGAACTAAGTCCCACTCCATTCACACAGTACGTGATGGTCAGTTCTGACTAGCTTCCAAACGCAACCACATGGTATGTCAGAACCAGTCGTTTCATTTATTTGACAAAATACTAGCCCTACTGTGTGGCAGGTACCATTTGAGGAGTTTGGGATATTATCAGTGAAAAAAACAAAGATCTTTGCCCCCCTCGAGGAGCTTGGCAGGGCATCTCCCACATACTCCCCTCAGGCTTTTTACCTGAGCCCAGGTTACCAGCAAAGACGTCTCCTTTCCTCCTGATGAGTTTTGCTTTGAGGGGAGAGGGTGCTCTCATTCATGCAGTTTAACTTCTCCCCATGCATCATCAAGGTACATGTCAGATGCGGGGGGCTGGATTTTGCTAAAATACACACACCTCTTCTATAGTAAAGTAGGGCTTTCTACTCTATGCTTGTATAAACGAGTGCCACAAAAGTGATCCTTCCACAGATATCAGGTCATTTCAGGTTTTAAAACTTCATATACACTACCTCATTTAAAACTGTGATTCTTGCCCATCTTGCAGGATTGTTAGGAGGATTAAGTCAGATGTGGTCACTGGACTGTATACTCATGATGGCTGTGCTGTGTTTATTGCTGTATCTTTTTTTCACTCAGTCCTTCAAACAGTGCCTAGCACATCATAGGGTCCAATGCACACGTGTGCACCCACACATATGCGCATTCATATACGCACAGTGATGGAATGAGCCTGCCAAGAGTGTCATTAAGTGTGAGTTCCCTCTCTTCCTTTTCAGAACATGTAATAGCCCCTCTGGTGTGTGAAGTACCACACAGAGCAAACTTCATTGTGCACAGAAATTGGCAGATGGCAGTTCAGAGCAGGGTCTGAGATTCTGCATTTTAACACACTCCTGAGTGATGCTGACGCTTCTGATCAGGACAACCTGTAATTGGCAAGGCACAGCTTTTTTTTCTCTTAAGGTAAACGTGTAACAAAATTCTGGCCCCTTTCCTTCTAGTGTATTGTTGGAAAGAGGCAGGTAGGGGTGAGATGTTGATATACCCTATTTCATAGGTCCTAAGATTACCATGGCCTATAAAACACAGCCTGATTTCAGAGAATTTAAAGTATGAAAAAAAAGTACATCTTAGAATCTATGAAATAAGGCACTTGAGCGGCAATAGAATATAACGGTTAAGTGCCTGGAGTCAGACAGACACGGCCCCACCATTCAATACTTTTGTGATCTTGGGCGAGTTACTTAACGTCTATAAAATTGAATTTCCTAACCTCTAATATGGCAGTAACCACTAGGGCTGCCTGGTGATTAGAAGTGACCCAGCCAGCTTGATATTTTAGCTCTCTGTCCAGTGAGATGAAAATCCACAAAGGACCACTTTTGTATTCCTTCAATATTCCATATCTCTCTGAAGTAAAATAACTTGGTATAAAAACATAAACCCGCTGTAAGAGTATTAATCTTCACATTTTGCCCTGTATAGCTCTGAATTTTTTGACTCTTCTACAAGAATGTATTTAGGTATTATGTGTGTTAAAATAAATAAGACAGGGCTTCCCTGGTGGCGCAGTGTTTGAGAGTCTGCCTGCCAATGCAGGGGACACGGGTTCGAGCCCTGGTCTGGGAAGATCCCACATGCCACGGAGCAACTGGGCCCGTGAGCCACAATTACTGAGCCTGCGCGTCTGGAGTCTGCGCTCCGCAACAAGAGAGGCCGCGATAATGAGAGGCCTGCGCACCGCGATGAAGAGTGGCCCCCACTTGCAGCAACTAGAGAAAGCCCTCGCACAGAAGCGAAGACCCAACACAGCCATAAATAAATAAATAAACACCAAAGTTAAAAAAAATAAAGTCCAAGTTATTTAAAAAAATAAAATAAATAAATAAGTAAATAAATAAGACATACATTTTTTTCAAAAAATTGATTTGGCTGTGCTGGGTCTTAGTTGTGGCACGCGGTATCTTCGTTGCAGCATGTGAGATCTTTTTAGTTGCGGCATGCAGGATCTTTTAGTTGCGGCTTGGGGAATCTTTAGTTGAGGCATGCAGAATCTTTAGTTGCGGCATGCAAACTCTTAGTTGCAGCATGTGGGCTCTAGTTCCCTGACCAGGGATCGAACCCGGGCCCCCTGCTTTGGGAGCACAGAGTCTTAGCCACTGGACCACCAGGGAAGTCCCAAAACGTACATTTTTAAATAATTAGAGTTAAAAACTAAGCCCAAATTATTGCTTGATGTGTGCATCAGTTTTTGTGGAGGGCATGCAGCAAACCTTACTAAAAATAGCGGTCACATTAAGTGTTAAATGAGTGTGATGTGCTGAGTATGTTGTCTGGCGTGTCCAGCACAGGGGGTCTCAGTGAACATTACACATTAATGTGTTTGCCTCTAGAAGGCAGCCTCTTCTCTCTAATTCACTGCTGTTTCCCAGCACCCGGAACCAGGCTGAGCACATGGAGGGACTCAGTACACATTTGATGAACGTGTAAACCTCAGACTAACGCTTGCAGGTGGTCAGAAGGAGGACTGGGGGTTGGGGGAAACTTTAGCTGGTGGTACTGCCTTAATGCAGAGAGAACAAGCTGAGGCCCGCAGCTGAGAAGGGTGGATTTGCAAATCCTGGCATTTCCAGGAATGCCTGGAATTGCTAAACCAAACCCAGGACAAGGACTGAGGGAGCTACTGAAGGCAGGCCCCAGAGGAGGGTGTTCCTTACAGGAGCACTTTCAGGTCTTTTAAGACTTTTCAAAAAATTGAACTATAGTTCATTTACAATGTTTCAGGTGTACAGCAAAGCGATTCAGTTATATGTATGTATATACACACACACATACATATATATATTCATTTTCAGATTCTTTTCCATTATAGGTTATTACAAGATATTGAATATAGTTCCCTGTGCTATACAGTAGGTCCTTGTTGTTGATCTATTTTATATTATAGTGGTGTGTATCTGATAATCCCAAATTGCCAATTTATCCCACACCCCCCGCCTTTCCCTTTTGTAACTATAAGTTTGTTTTCTATGTCTATGAGTCTATTTCTATTTGTAAATAAGTTCATTTGTATCAGTTTTTTAGATTCTACATATAAGTGATATCATATGGTATTTATCTTTCTCTGTCTGGTTTACTTCACTTAGTATGACCATCTCTAGGTCCATCCATGTTGCTGCAAATGGCATTTTTCTTTCTTTTTAATGGCTGAGTAATATTCCACTGTATATATACCGCATCTTCTTTATCCATTCATCTGTTGATGGACATTTAGGTTGTTTCCGTGTCTTAGCTATTGTAAATAGTGCTGCTATGAACATTGGAGTGCACGTATTGGGTTGGCCAAAAAGTTCTTTTGGTTTTAAGTAATAAATAAAAGACACATTTTTCATTTTCACCAAGAACTTTATTGAACGTATTCATTAACCAAATAAACTTTTTGGCCAACCCAATGTCTTTTTGAATTATAGGTTTGTCTGGATATATGCCCAGATGTGGGATTGCTGGATCATGTGGTAAATCTATTTTTAGTTTTCTAAGGAACACCCATATTGTTTTCCATAGTGGCTGCAGCAACTTACATTCCCGCCAACAGTGTAGAAGTGTTCCCTTTTCTCCACACCCTCTCCAGCATTTGTTATTTGTAGACTTTTTGATGATGGCCATCCTGACCAGTGTGAGGTGATACCTCATTGTAGCTTTGATTTGCATTTCTCTAATAATTAGCAATATTGAGCATCTTTTCATGTTCCTTTAGACCATCTGTATGTTTTTGGAGAAATGTCTATTTAGGTTTTCTGCCTGTTTTTTGATTGGGTTATTTGTCTTTTTGATATCGAGCTCTATGAGCTGTTTGAATATTTTGGAAATTAATCCCCTGTCAGTTGCATCATTTGCAAATACTTTCCCCCATTCCGTAGGTTGTCTTTTCATTTTGTTTATGGTTTCCTTTGCTATGCAAAAGCTTTTAGGTTTAATTAGGTCCTATTTGTTTATTTTTGCTTTGGTTTCTGTTACTCTAGGAGACACATCCAAACAAATATTGCTGTGACTTATCTCAAAGAGTGTTCTGCCTATGTTTTCCTCTAGGAGTTTTATAGTATCCAGTTTTACATGTAGGCCTTTCATCCATTTTGAGTTTATTTTTGTATATGGTGTTAGAAAATGTTCTAATTTCATTCTTTTCCCAGCACCACTTATTGAAGAGACTGTCTTTTCTCCATTGTATATTCTTGCCTGTTATCATAGATTAATTAACCATAATTGTGTGGGTTTATCCTGGGCTTTCTATTCTGTTCCATTGATCTGTGTGCCTGTCTTAGTGCCAGTACCATACTGTTTCGATACTGTAGCTTTGTAGAATAGTCTGGAGTCAGAGTGATTCCATTATACCCATTCTTCTTTCTCAAGCTTGTTTTGGCTATTTGGGGTCTTTTGTGTTTCCATACAAATTTTCTTTTCTTTTTATTCTTTTTTTTTTTTTTTTTTTGGCCACACTGCGCAGCTTGCGGGACCTTAGTTCCCCGATCAGGGATTGAACCCAGGCTACAGCAGTGAAAGCACTGAGTCCTAACCACTGGACCACCAGGGAATTCCCTCCATACAAATTTAAACATTTTTTATTCTAGTTCTGTGAAAAATGCCATTGGTAATTTGATAGGGATTGCATTGAATCTGCAGATTGCCTTGTGTAGTATGATCATTTTAATAATATTGATTCTTCCAATCCAAGAACATGGTATATCTTTTCATCTGCTTGTGTCATCTTCAATTTCTTTGATGAGTGTCTTGTAGTTTTCAGAGTACAGGTCTTTTGCCTTCTTAAGTAGGTTTATTGCTACGTATTTAATTCTTTTTGGTGAAGTAGTAAATGGGATTTTTTCCTTAATATCTCTTTCTGATAGTTCATTGTTAGTGTATAGAAATACAACAGATTTCTGTATGTTAATTTTGAATCCTGCAACTTTACCAAATTCATTGATGAGCTCTAGTAGTTTTCTACTGGCATCTTTAGGATTTTCTCTATATATTATCAAGTCATTTGCAAACAGTGACAGTTCTACTTTTTCCTTTCTAATTTGGACTCCTGTGTTTTTCTTCTCTGATTGCTGTGGCTAGCACTTCCAAAACTATGTTGAATAAAAGTGGTGAGAGTGGGCATCCTTGTCTTGTTCCTAATCTTAGAGGGAATGCTTTTAGCTTTTCACCATTGAATATGATGTTAGCTGTGGGTTTGTCATATATGGCCTTCATTATGTTGAGGTAGGCTCCCTCTATGCCCAGTTTCTGGAGAGTTTTTATCATAAATGGGTGTTGAACTTTATCAAAAGTGTTTTCTATACCTATTGAGATGATCATATGCTTTTTATTCTTCAACTTGTTAACACTGATTTGCAGATATTGAAAAATCCTTGCACCCCTGGGATAAATTCCACTTGACCATGGTGTATGATCCTTCTAAGCCATTGCTAGTATTTGGAATCGGTTTGCTAGTATTTTGTTGAGGATTTTTGCATCTATGTTCATCAGTGATATTGGCCTGTAATTTCTTTTTTTGTGATATCTTTTGATATCAGGGTGATGGTGGCCTCATGGAATGTGTTTTGAAGTGTTCTTTCCTCTGCTATTTTTTGGAATAGTTTCAGAAGGATAAGTGTTAACTATTCTGTAAATGTTTGGTAGAATTCACCAATGAAACCATCTGGTCTTGGACTTTTGTTTGTTTTGGGAGTTTTAAAATTACTGATTCAATTTCAGTACTGGTAATTGGTCTGTTCATATTTGCTGTTTCTTCCTGGTTCAGTTTTGGGAGATTGTACCTTTCTAAGAATTTGTCCATTGCTTCTAGGTTGTCCATTTTATTGCTGTATAATTTCTCATTGTAATCTCTTAATATCCTTTGTATTTCTTTGGTGTCAGTTGTAACTTCTTTTTCATTCTTGTTTTGATTTGAGCCTTCTCCCCTTCTTTATTTTTATTTTTATTTTTGGTGCTATGTACTTTTTAATATTTATTTTTTTATTTTATATTTATTTGGTTGTGTCGGGTCTTAGTTGTGGCAGGCAGGCTCCCTAGTTGCAGCAGGTGGGCTCCCTAGTTGCTGCAGGTGGGTTCCTTAGTTGCAGCTCAAGGCCTCCTTAGTTGCGGTTCGCTGGCTCCTTAGTTGCGGCAGGTGGGCTCCTTAGTTGCAGCAGGTGGGTTCCTTAGTTGCAGCTCAAGGCCTCCTTAGTTGTGGTTCGCTAGCTCCTTAGTTGCGGCAGGTGGGCTCCTTAGTTGCAGCAGGTGGGTTCCTTAGTTGGAGCTCACCTGCTCCTTGGTTGTGGCATGCAGACTCTTAGTTGTGGCATGCATGTGGGCTCTAGTTCCCAGACTAGGGATCAAACCCAGGCCCCCTGCGTTGGGAGCGCAGAGTCTTAACCGCTGCGCCACCAGGGAAGTCCCTCCCTTTCTTTCTTGATGAGTCTGGCAAAAAAGGCTTATCAATTTTGTTTATTTTTTCAAAGAACCAGCTTTTAGTTTCATAGATCTTTTCTATTTTTTTTTTAGTCTTTTTCATTTATTTCTGTTCTGCTCTTTATGCTTTCTTTCCTTCTACTAATTTCAGGTTTTGTTTGTTCTTCTTTTTGTAATTGCTTTAGGTGTAAGGTTAGGTTGTTTATTTGAGATTTTTCTTGTTTCCTGAGGTAAGCTTTTATCACTATAAGCTTTTGCTGTATCCCATAGGTTTTGGATCATCATGTTTTCATTTTCATTTGTCTCTAGGTATTTTTTGATTTCCTCTTTCAGTGATCCATTTGTTTAGTAGCATATTGTTTAGCCTCCATGTGTTTGTATTTTTTGCAATTTTTTTTTCTTGTAGGTGATTTCTAGTCTCATAGCATTGTGGTTGGAAAAGATGCTTGATGTGATTTCAGTTTTCTTAAATTTACGGAGACTTGTTTTGTGGCCTAGCATGTGATCTGTCCTGGAGAATATTCCATGCGCACTTGAAAAGAATGTGTATTTTGCTGCTTTCAGATGGAATGCTGTATATATGTCAATTAAGTCCATGTGGTCTAATGTGTTATTTAAGGCCTGTGCTTCCTTATTGATTTTCTGTCTGGATGATCTGTCCATTGATGAAAGTGGGGTGTTAAAGTCTCCTACTATTATTGTGTTACTGTCAATTTCTCCTTTTATGTCTGTTAATATTTCCCTTATATATTGAGGTGCTCCTATGTTGCGTGCATATATATTTACAATTGTTATATCTTATTCTTGGATTTATTCCTTGATCATTAGGTAGTGTCCTTCTTTGTCTCTTGTGACAGTCTTTAAAGTTTATTTTATCTAAGTATGCTACTCCAGCTTTCTTTTGATTTTTTGTTTGCATGGAATGCCTTTTTCCATCCTCTCACTTCCGGTCTGTATGTGTCTTTAGATCTAAAGTGAGTCTCTTGTAGGCAGCACATATACAGGTCTAGTTTTTTTCTATCCATTTCAGGCAGTCTGCTTCTTCTGGTTGGAGGATTTAGTCCATTTACATTTAATTATCAATATGTATGTTCTTATTGTCGTTTTGTTAATTGTTTCGGATTTGTTTTCATAGGTCTTTCCCCCCCATCCTTTTCTCTTCTCTTATGATTTGATGACTATTGTTAGTGTTATTTTGGATTCCTTTTTCTTTTTTGTGTGTATATCTATTATAGATTTTTGGTTTGTGGTTACCGTGAAGTTTCTGTATAGCAGTCTATATACATACCTGATTGTTTTATGTTGCTTATCTTAATTTCAAAAGCATTTTAAATACCCTGCATTTGTATTCTCCTCCCCTCATGATTTCTGTTTTTGATATCATATTTTACATCAAATTGTTTTATGTATCCCTTAACTGCTTATTGTGCAAACAGGTGACAGTACTACTTTTGTCTTTTAACCTCTCTACTGACTTTGTGTGTGGATGATTTCCTACCTTTGCTGTATGTTTCCCTACCTTTGCTGTATGTTTGCCTTTACTGGTGAGCTTTTTCCTCCCATAATTTTGTTTCTAGTTGTGACCCTTTTTTTTTTTGCCTAGAGAAGTTCCTTTAACATTTGTTTTAAAGCTGGTTTGGTGGTGCTGAATTCTTTTAGCTTTTGCTTGTCTGTAAAGCTTTTGATTTCTCCATTAAATCTAAATGAGAGCTTTTATGCATAAAGTATTCTTGGTTGTAGGTTTTTTCCCTTTCATCACTTTAAATATATTGTGCCACTCCCTTCTGTCCTTCAGTTTCTGCTGAAAAATCAGCTGATAGGCTTGTGGGAGTTCCCTTGCATGTTATTTGTTGCTTTACCCTTGCTGCTTTTAGTATATTCTCTCTTTAATTTTTGTCATTTTGATTACAGTGTGTCTTGGTATTGTTCCTCTTTGGATTAATCCTGTGTGGGACTCTCTGTGCTTCGTAGACTTGGGTACCTGTTTCCTTTGCCAGGTTAGAGAAGTTTTCAGCTATTATCTCTTCAAATATTTTCTTGGGCCCTTTCTCTCTCTCTTCTCCTTCTGGGACCCCCTATAATGCAAATATTAATATGCTTGATATTGTCCCAGAGGTGTCTTAAACTGTCCCCATTTCTTTTCATTCTTTATCTTTTTTCTATTCAGCAGCACTGATTTCTACTACTCTTGTCTTCCTGCTCACTGATCTGTTCTTCTGAATCATTTAGTCTATTATTAATTCCTTCTAGTGCATTTTTCATTTTAGTTATTGTGTACTTAACCTCTGTTTGGTCCTTCTTTATATTTTCTAATTCTTTAAAACTTTTAACTTCTCACTCTGTGCATCTATTCTTCTCCTGAGTTCTTTGATCATCTTTATGATTATTACTCTGAACTCTTTCTCGGGTAGATCGCCTATCTCCATTTCATTTAGTTCTTCTGGAGTTTTAAGTCCTCTGCCACCTTATTTTGTCTAAGTTACTGTTTATGTTTTTATGTCTGTGGTAGGTTAATTACATTTCTCAACCTTGGAGAAGTGGCCCTTTGTAGGAGGTATCCTATGCATCCCAGCAGTGTACTCGCCTTTCATCACCCAAGCTGTATGCTCTAGGGGTTCCCCCTAAGAGGACTGCATGGGTCCTTCTTTGTGGTAGGCTGACTGTGTGGCCAGTCTGGTAGGCTTGGTTGGTTGCTAGACCCTGCCTTGTGCAGATGCTGCTGGTACTGTTTAGTGGGACCTTGTCACCAGGCAAGGTGACAAGGTTGTGCAACCCTAGGAGGCCTTGGGGGTAGTGCTGGCTTACTGGTGGGCGGAGCCAGGGTCCCAAAGACTCTGGAGCTGTTGCCAACCCACTGGCAAGTGAAGCCAGATCCTGGGGTTAGTGCTGGACTACTGGCAGGCAGAGCTGGTTCCTGGAGTCTGGTTGCATGGCCCAGGGATCCCAGAGCTCGTTTCAGATCATTGGTTGGTGGGGGGGGGGGGGTTTTCCTAATACAGTTGGGTATGGGGTCTGTGGTGTCCAGAAGTTTGCATTGGCCTGCTAGTGGGGAGGGCCGGGCCTCAGCTGGCCCTGGGGTAGGGTCCAGCGTGCATTGTGGGATTGTAGTTTTCTTGCTTCTGGTGTCTGTCCCCTGGTGGGTGAGGCTGATCGCGAGGCTAGTGCAGGCTTCCTGGAAAGAAGGGCTCAAGCCTACCCACTGGTGGGTGGAGCTGGGTCTTGGCCCTCTGGCGGGCAGGGCCCTGTCTTGGTGCGAGTCCAGAGGCGGCTGTGGGCTCAGGAAGTCGTTAGGCAGCCTGTCTGCTGATGGATGGGGCTGTGTCCCTGCCCAGTTAGTTGTGTGGCCTGAGGCTTCACAGCACTGGAGCCTACAGGCTGTAGGGTGGAGCCAGGTCTTGGTGCTAATGATCCAATATGTCAGCCACCAGGAGTGTTCCTGTGGCTGAATGTTCCCCAGTATGTCTGCCACCAGTGTCTGTGTCCCCAGGGTGAGCCACAGCCACCTCCCACCTCTCCAGGAGACTTTCCAAGACCAGCAGGCAGGTCTGGCCCAGGCTCCTATCAAATTGCTTCTTTTGCCCTGGGTCCTGGTGTGCATGAGATTTTGTGTGTGCCCTTTAAGAGCGAAGTCTCTGTTTCCCCCAGTCCCGTGGGGCTTCTGCACTTAAGCTCCACTGGCCTTCAAAGCCAATGCTATGGGGGCTCATTTCCCTGGTGCAGGAGCCCTGGGCTGGGGAGCCTGGCTGTGGGGCTCAGAACTCTCACTCCTGGAGGAGAACCTCCGCAGTATAGTTATTCTCCAGTTTGTGGGTCGCCCACCCGGGGGGTATGGGATTTGATTACATCACAAGTCTACTGGTGGTTCCATCTTGTGGTTCCTTCTTTGCCTTTCGTTGTAGAAGATGTTTCCTGGTAGGTTCCAGTCTTTTTCATCTATGGTTGTTCTGCAGGTAGGTGTGATTTTGGTGTGCTCATAAGAGGAGGTGAGCTCAGGACCTTTCTACTCTGCCATCTTGGCCGCTCTCCCTTTTAAGACATTTCTTGCCTGCAGTACTGAAGCACTGACTGGGATACTAGAGAAAATAAAATGGTGGACTTCCTGCCTCTTGCTCAAAGGCAGAGGTTATGCTGAGCACTGAACCCAGCACAGCACCAGGCACAGTGAACAGGAAGGAAAGGCCTTTGGCTCAGTCCTGATATCCAGCTGCAAAGGGCTAACCCTGGCTTCTCCCAACACCTAGGGGTTGCTCCAGGAGAAGTGAACATGCCCCTGGGAAATTCTCACCTATATACACTTGATGACTGCAAGTGAAAAAAAAGAGAGACCAGAACTCTCCAGCATTTCTCCTCCTTTTCCAGTTCTGGGTGGGACTTGGCAAATTCCAACGATGTTCCTAGAGAATGGAAAAAGCTTCAAGATTGGGGGAGCTGCCTAATCTATTACACATCTATTATATTGAAATTAGTTTGAAAATATGGTTCATCAAGAAATTTCACAAGCAAAAGTCCTCAACCTACCTAAATATCCCCTTCACATTTTCTCATTTTCCAGGTGACCTTGTACAAGGGCTCTGACATGGAGGACTTTGGGTTCAGTGTAGCAGATGGCTTGCTGGAGAAAGGAGTGTATGTCAAAAATATTCGCCCAGCTGGGCCAGGAGATCTTGGTGGCTTAAAGCCCTATGACAGGCTCTTACAGGTAAGACCTCAGATGGAATTTTATTTGGAAATTAATTTGGAAGTCTTATTTGGTCAGTGTCCACCCATCCTCCTTTGCCTCAAGACTAGATTAGAGGCCCCTCCTATAGAGAAGAGACACTTTTTCCTTTGGTAGAATTTACCAGTTACTGAAATGGCCTGTTTCCCTGTATATGTTCCCCAGCAGACTCTAAACTTCTTGAGAACAGGGCTAGTACCTTATTCTCCCATTTCCCATTATACAGTGATTGATATCAGTATCTCACACAATGTCTAAAACCCAAAAGCTGAACCTTGTTTACTATTAAGTACTAGGAGTACTGTGGTGGTCAGGTATAGTTTCACTGAGCAAAGCAAATTCCTGATCTTACGTACAGTTTTTAGAAAGAGCATTTTGCAGGAAGAGAAGAGGGTTGCCATCAGTCTTGAAAGTATGTTCAAATGGAATGAGTCTGTCCCTAAACAGCTGCCTTTCAAAGTGTGAGGCTGCACTGATTGGTTGGCTTTCAGACACGTGTTCACTGAGCAAGTTGTCATTGATTCATTAGACAGTTTTAAAACCAATTCTGGTGATCTTTTTACCATGGCAATATAACAATTACTCTTGTCCTAAGAGTAAGGAACACGTTTATTTTCCATAGATACTCTAGCATTTGCTGAATAAATAACTATGGACAAGTTATTTGACCTGTCTTCCTAATCTATAAATTAGAGCTATACCTACTTTTATGGGAGATGAGGCTATAAAAGTAGACTGGACTCAGATTGTAAAGGGCCTTGAAAGCCAAGATAAAGCTCTTGGAGTTTATTCTGGAGGTATATTAATTTTCTAAGCAGAATAATGACATATTTTATAGAAAGACAATACAATTATCTCATAGGTGGATTGGTGTAGGGTGAAGAAGGGGAGGATCACAGGTAAGGAGACCAGGTAGGTAAGGGTAAGACACGTGTACCAGACCTGAGTCTTTAGTGCCTTCAATGCATCCTGGCAGAGCAGTCTGTGAGGCAGCTGGCAGCTTGCATTTGTTGCTCAGGAGAGATGTTACAGCCAAAAGTAAAGATTTGGGATACTGAAGGCATGGATTTGGATAAAGTTGCCTATGGTGGATTTCTAGTAAGGAAGAGAAGAGAACTAAAGATAGAATTCTAAGAAAAACAAAATTTAAAAGGACAGGAAGAAGGAAAGGCAGGAAAGGTCTGAAAGTGAGCAGTTAAAATGGTAAAAAGGTCAAAACAAAGTGGTGTCATAAGAGCCAAGGAAGGAGTTTTAAGGATAAGTAGGTAAAGGCCAGAGGGGATGAGAACTCAAGACACCATTCCTGTGTTGGACAATTGGGGTCATTTATACAATATAAGGGTCAGGTCCCAGACTGAGAAGATTGGGGAGAGAGTGAAAAGTCAAGGAATGGAAGCAGCACGTAGATGATTCTTTAAACTTTTAGGGGGAAAGAATAAGGAAACATAATCTCATACAGAGTGAAGAAAGAGAAAAACAAATACCGTACGTAGGCTAACACACATATATGGAATCTAAAAAAAAAGAAATGGTTCTGAAGAACCTAGGGGCAGACAGGAATAAGATGCAGACGTAGAGAATGGACTTAAGGACACAGGGAGGGGGAAGGGTAAGCCGGGATGAAGTGAGAGAGTGGCATGGACATATATACACTACCAAATGTAAAATAGATAGCTAGTGGGAAGCAGCTGCATAGCACAGGGAGATCAGCTCGGTGCTTTGTGACCACCTAGAGGGGTGGGATAGGGAGGGTGGGAGGGAGACACAAGAGGGAGGGTATATGGGGATATAAGTATACATATAGCTGATTCACTTTGTTACACAGCAGAAACTAACAACAATGTAAAGCAATTATACTCCAATAAAGATGTTAAAGAAAAAAAAAAGAATAAGGAAACATGAAAGAAGATGAATGCATGTGTAAGCTGAGGAGGGGGTGGGCTCATGACCGAGAGAGGTAGTTCAGTATCATGGTCAAGAGCACGAGCTTTGGAATCAGCCAGACTGCCTGAGATCACATCCTCGCTGGACCACTCACCAACATCCTAGCTGGACCACTTACCAACTTCTGATCTCAGGCAAATCTCTTAACCACTATGTGCCTTACTTTCCTCATCTGTAAATTAGGGATAATATTTGGCACTTGGAGCACCTGCCATGAATAAGGTGATCTGCTCAGCATGGGGACATTGGGATGCATCCCTGTTCTCTGCTCTCAAGGGCCTTACAATTTAGTAGCAGAGAGTAAGTAAGCCAATGCCCATGTTATAGTGTGGTCAGGGCCAGGATAGACCTCTCTGTACAGAGTGCTCATTTAAGCACTTTCAAGACTCTATAATCAACCTGTTGTGTCTGAAATGTTACTCTGGGTTTTGGGAATCATCTTATGTCTATAACAATAATTCAAAACGGTGCTTCTTGACCTTTCAGATTAATCATGTCCGAACGAGAGACTTTGACTGCTGCCTTGTTGTGCCCCTCATAGCAGAATCTGGTAATAAGCTGGACCTGGTTATTAGTAGAAACCCCCTGGCTTCACAGAAGTCCATAGAACAGACTCTACCAGGAGGAGAATGGAGTGAACAGAACAGTGCTTTTTTCCAGCAGTCGAGCCACGGTGGTAATTTGGAGATACGAGAACCCACTAATACATTATAGCGATGCTTTTTATAAAGCAGGACAAAAGACAATATCTACATGGTGCTAAAAAAAAAAATCCCTTTAAGAAAGATTTCTGTGATATTTGAAGCACAGATAATCATGTGGCATTAACTGCAAGCACAGGGGTCTTTTCAATCTCATGGCTCATGTTCACTTCCCCTTTCAAGTTGAAGAGGTTTCTTTGTTGTTGATCACTATGGTATATGACAGGCAATCCCCTGCCAAGACCAAGGGTAGAGAAAAAGAAAAACAGCTAGGCCACCCCTCTCTACAGTTAACATCAGAGGAAATTTTTTACAAGTCCATCTTCCTATTCCTTTTTAAAAAGAGAAATATCTGTTTGAAAATGTTCTCTATGATAATTTCCTTCATTCACTTTGAAATCAGTTTCTTACTACAAAGTCATTCATGTAAGAATTTAACCAACAAGGCTTTTCATAAAGCTGGCTCTACTAGGAGAACTAGTTTGGTGAACTGCTGGGACTGCTGCTATGGGAGGGGTACAGGTATAAAATCATCTTACGACGTTTCAGCAATGATGCACGTAGGCGACCATAATAGGTGGTGGTAAATGTTTTGCCCGAGTATAGGAATGATTTTAACTAAGATGTATGCAATTCCCTATGCAACAAATTATCAAACAGGATATGTCTTGTGACCTGTTTTTTTTTTTTTAAGGACACATTTTTAATAGCTGAAAAATCTCTGATAATGAATTAGGGTGTTTGTTTAGCAACACTGAGAATTAGTTATCTTACTTTTAAAATTCAAGACTAAGAATTTGAGAATGAAGAGTCTTATTAAAATGAGGTTTATCTTGATAGGCAAATCAAACTCATACTGCTTGACATGTTTTGAAAACTGATTATATTGAGGGGTGTACAGCACATGTACTTAAAAATGACACTGGACTGTCTTTTGTTCTGAGCCATGCCACTTACTGAAATTGTAAATACATTTTTCACAAAATGCATTGCCAATTATTACCATCCCTCAAAGCAATAAATTGTGACAGTTGCTTTTAATGTTTGTCAGCAACTGTTTTCATTTGTTCAGATATTTTGAATAGTTGTTACACTAATAACTGTTACTTGGTGAATATAAAAAAAAAAATAGATCTGTATATTAATTGTAGAATCTCCATACTGAAACAGTTATTTTCCAAACAAACAAACATTTTTATTTTGGTCAATAATCCAAACAACTGCTTAGGTAAAGCATTTGAACACTGTGTCCTTTGTTTAAGGAAAAAGTTCACCTTGCTTTCTTTTTTGTGCAAAGAAATATATTATTATTTCAATCATAGTTCAGAACTGCCAGGGCAAGAAAGTATGAAGCAGAATCATGTTAAGGAAAAAAAAAAAAAGATCATGAGGAGTCACTTAAATATGTATTTTTGTTTGTAACAAACAAGTATTAAACTGTAAAGTATTTTTGTACAAATTTAATACTTTAATAGCATGGTATTTATCGTCTATGTATGGTTTTGGGGAATTAAAAATTGTTGCAAATATTTGTATGGGGAAAAAAAACCCTCTACCAAATGGAATAAACAGTGATTTTAAAAAGCCAAAAGAAAAACATGTTTTTTGGGTTTTTTTTTTTTTTTTTTTTTTTTGGTGCTTTGAATATATTTTAGTGTTCTAGACTGAGCCCTGCACAATACTTATAGTTACATAATTCTCTACAGGGGGAAGATTTTGCCATAAACTTGAAAAGCAACATGGAAGAGCAGGAAGAGCTTAGGTTTTGAAATTCGATCTGGACTTGAAGTCCAGCTCTGGTACTCACTCAGTGGTGGCATAAAATTTAATTACTGTGAGTCAGTTTCCCCACCTATAATACTGAAGGTCATATCTACATTCCAGTACTTTCATGAGAACAGGTGTGATACATGTGAAAATGCTAAAACAGCCTGCAAAGAGGAACACCTCCAAGACTAATGGTACGTTTACTTTAGGTGACAAAGCTTGATCTTAACTCAAGGATCACATCTACCCTGAGAACATTATATGTATTCTGTAAAATACATTTTCAAAAACTATTAAAATATAAATTTTAATCATGCTATCTTAAAAAAGTAAAAAACTATTACCTTATAGTCCCAACGTTTTCATTTTTGCAGATTGCCTAGCAGGCTTTGTAAATTCACAGGAACAAGGCAGGATGTCCATTCTTGCCACTTCTATTTAACAGTATGACAAGGAAATGAAATAAAAGGCAACTAGATTGGAAAGGAAGAAGTAAAACTCTACTTGCAGATGATACAATCTTGTGTATACAAAAACCTTAAGGAATCCACTAAAAAACCTATTAAAACTAATATGAGTTTAGCAAGGTTACAAGATACAAGATCAATATACAAAAATCAATTGAATCTCTATACTGTAGCAATGAACAAACCAAAAATAAAAAAAACAATTATATTCTATAAAGCACAGGAAGCTCAGCTCAGTGCTCTGTGATGACCTAGTTGGGTGGGATGGGGGTGGGGTGGGAGGGAGGTCCAAGAGGGAGGGGATGTAGGTATACATATAGCTGATTCACTTCATTGTACAGCAGAAACTAACACAACATTGTAAAGCAATTGTACTCCAATTAAAAAAAAGAAAAAGAAAACAATTATATTCTCATAGGAGCAACAATAAAATACTTAGGAATAAATTCAATAAAAGTACAGAGTAGGTGTGGAAGACGGCAGAGTAAAAGACCCTGAGCTCACCTCCTCTCATGAGCACACCAAAGTAACAACTATCTGCAGAACAACCATCTGTGAAGAAGACTGGAACCTACCAGAAAAGATCTTCTACAACTAAAGATATAAAGAAGGAACCACAACAAGACAGATAGGAGGGGAGGACTTGAAATATAATCAAATCCCATACCCCACAGGTGGGTGACCCACAAACTGGAGAATAATTAGATTGCAGAGGTTCTCCCACAGGAGTGACAGTTCTGAGCCCCACATCAGGCTCCCCAGCCTGGGGGTCCGGCACTGGGAAGACAAGCCCTCAGAGCATTTGGCTTTGAAGGCCAACAGGCCTTCATTGCAGGAGCCCCACAGGACTGGGGGAAATAGAGACTTCACTTTTCAAAGGGCACACACAAAATCTCACATGCACCAGGACCCAGGGCAAAATCAGTAATTTGATAGGAGCCTGGGCCAGACCTGCCTGCTGGTCTTGTAGACTGTCCTGGAGAGGCAGGGGGATGGCAGCAGCTCACCCAGGGGGACACAGACACTGGTGTCAGACATTGAGGAACATTCAATTGCGTGAACATTCCAGGTGGCTGACATGTTGGATCATTAGCACCAAGACCTGGCCCCATCCAACAGCCTGAAGGCTCCAATGCTGGGATGCCACAAGCCAAACAACTAACGGGGTGGGGACACATCCCCACCCATCAGCAGACAGGCTGCCTAAAGACTTCCTGAGCCCACAGCCGCCTCTAGACATGCCCCTAGACGTGGCCCTGCCCACCTGAGGGCCAATATCCAGCTCCACACACCAGTGGGCAGGCACCAGCCCCTCCCACCAGGAAGCCCACACAAGCCTCTAGACCAGCCTCACCCACCAGGGGGCAGACTCCAGAAAGAAGAAAGCTATGATCCTGCAACACAGGCCAGACCCCACCCCTGGACTAGTTGGCCCCCTGCCCTGCCCACTAGCAGGCTAATACAACCTTCCAGACACTCTGGACCCATGACCAACTGTCAGGAATGGCCCCTGACAACACCAGCAATCTGAAATGAGCTCTGAGCTCCCTGGGCCCTGCAGTCAAACTCCAGGAAACACCTCTAACTGCTAGTAGTCTGGTACTACTCCCAGGATCTGGCTTCACCTCTCAGTGGGCGGGCAACAGCCCCAGAGTCTTTGGGACCCTGATTCTGCCCACCAGTGTGCCAGCACTAGCCTCAGGGCCCACTAGGGTTCCGCAACCAGCCACCTCATGACCAAGCCTCTCTAAAGAGCAGCCAGCAGCATCCACGCAAGGCAGGGCTGTGCAAACAACCAGACTAGGCACCAACCAAGCCTACCATACCACCCACATAGCCAGCCAAGACAGAAAGATCCATGCAACCCTCTTAGGGGGAACCCCTAGAGCATACAGCTTGGGTGACGGGTGGAGTGCACTGCTGGGACGCATAGGACATCTACAGAGGGCCACTTCTCCAAGGATGAGAAACATAACTAACTTACCACGTACATAAAAATATAAATAGCAATAGACAAAATGAGGTGGCAGAGGACTATGTTCCAGACCAAGAAACAAGATAAAACTCCAGAAGCAGAGTTAAGTGAAGTGAATAGGCAATCTACCCAAGAAACAGTTCAGAGTAATGACCATAAAGATGATCAAAGAACTCAGGAGGAGAATGGATGCGCAGAGCAAGAAGTTAGAATTTTTTAACAAAGAATGAGAAAATATAAAGAACAACAAAACAGAGATGAAGAGTACAATAACTGAAATGAAAAATACACTAGAAGGACTCAATAATAGACTACATGATACAGAAGAGTGGATCAGTGACTGGAAGACAGCATAGTAGAAATCACTGTTGCTGAACAGAAAAAAGAATGAAAAGAAATGAAGACAGTTTAAGACACCTCTGGGACAACATGAAGCACATTAATATTTGCATTACAGGGTTGCCAGAAGGAGAAAAGAGAGAAAGGGCCCAAGAAAATATTTGAAGAGATAATAGCTGAAAACCTTCCTAACCTGGGAAAGGAAACAGTCACCCAAGTCCAGGAAGCACAGAGTCCCATGGAGGATTAACCCAAAGAGGAACACACCAAGACACACTATAATCAAAATGACAAAAATTAAAGAGAGAATACTAAAAGCAGCAAGGGAAAAGCAACAAATAACATACAAGGGAACTCCCATAAGCCTATCAGCTGATTTTTCAGCAGAAACTCTGCAGGCCAGAAGGGAGTGACACAATATATTTAAAGTGATGAAAGGGAAAAACTGACAACCAAGAATACTCTACCCAGGAAGACTCTCATTTAGATTTGATGGAGAAATCAAGCTTTACAGACAAGTGAAAGCTAAAAGAATTCAGCACCACCAAACCAACTTCACAACAAATGTTAAAGGAACTTCTCTAAGCAAAAAAGAAAAGGCCATAATTAGAAAAAAGAAAATTATGGAAGGAAAAAGTCCACCAGTAAAGGCAAACATACAGTAAAGGTAGGAAATCATCCACACACAAAGCTAGTAGGGAGGTTGAAAGATAAAAGTAGTAATATCACCCGTATCCACAATAAGCAGTTAAAGGATACCTAAAACAATTAGATGTAAAATATATCAAAACAGTAATCGTGAGGGGAGGAGGGTACAAATGCACGGTATTTAAAATGCATTTGAAATTAAGAGAACAGCAACTTAAAACAATCAGGTATGTATACAGACTGCTATACAAAAACTTCATGGTAACCACCAACCAAGAATCTATAATAGATATACGCAAAAAAAAGAAAAAACAATCCAAAATAACACCAAAAATAGTCATCAAAGCATAAGAGAAGAGAACAAAAGAAGAAAGGGGAAAAAGAAGACCGACAAAAACAAATCCAAAACAATTAACAAAATGGCAACAAGAACATACATATCAATACTTACCTTAAATGTAAACAGACTAAATGCTCCAACCAGAAGACACAGACTGCCTGAATGGATACAAAAATAAGACCTGTATATATGCTGCCTACAAGAGACTCACTTTAAATCTAAAGACACATACAGACAAAGTGAGGGGATGGAAGAAGGCATTCCACAAAAATGGAAATCAAAAGAAAACCGGGGTAGCAATACTTACATCAGACAAAATAGACTTTAAAATAAAGACTGTTACAAGAGACAAATAAGGACACTACATAATGATCAAGGGATCCATCCAAGAAGAGGATATAACAATTGTAAATATATATGCACCCAACATAGGAGCACATCAATATATAAGGCAATATTAACAGACATAAAGGAGAAATCAACAGTAACACAATAATAGTGGGGAACTTTAACACTCCACTTACATCAATGGACAGATCATCCAGACAGAAAATCAATAACGAACCACAGGCCTTAAATAACACATTAGAACAAATGGACTTAATCCATATTTTTACAGCATTCCATTCAGAAGCAGCAAAATACGCATTCTTTTCGAGTGCACATGGAACATTCTCGAGGATAGATCACATGCTAGGCCACAAAACAAGCCTTGATAAATTTAAGAAAATTGAAATCATATCAAGCATCTTTTCCAACCACAACACTATGAGACCAGAAATCAACTATAAGGAAAAAAACTGTGAAAAACAAACACGTGGAGGCTAAACAATATGCTACTTAACAACAAATGGATCACTGAAGAAATAAAAGAAAAATAAAAAAATACCTAGAGACAAATGAAAATGAAAACCCGATGATCCAAAACCTATGGGATGCAGCAAAAGCAGTTTTAGGAAGGACGTTTATAGTGATACAAGCTTACCTCAGGAAACAAGAAAAATCTCAAATAAACAATCTACCATTATGCTTAAAGCAACAAGAGAAAGAAAAAACAAAATCCAAAGTTTGTAGAAGGAAAGAAAGCATAAAAAATCAGAGCAGAAATAAATAAAATAGAGACAAAAAAAAAAGAAAAAAAATCAATGAAACTAAAAGCTTGTTCTTTGAAAAGACAAACAAAATTGATAAGCCTTTAGCCAGACTCATCAAGAAAAAGAGATGGAGAGCCCAAATCAATAAAACCAGAAATGAAAAAGAAGTTACAACTGATACCACAGAGATGCAAAGGATCATAGAAGACAGCTATGAGCAACTATATGGAAATAAAATGGACAACCTAAAAGAAATGGACAAATTCTTAGAAAGGTATAATCTCCCAAGACTGAACTAGGAAGAAATAGAAAATATGAACAGACCAATTACCAGTACTGAAATTGAATCAGTAATTTAAAAACTACCAACAAACAAAAGGACCTGATGGTTTCATGGGTGAATTCTACCAAACATTTAGAGAATAGTTAACACCTATCCTTCTGAAACTATTCCAAAAATTTGCAGAGGAAGGAACACTTCCAAATACTTCCTGAGACAGTGGTCTCAGGGTGAGACCACTGTCACCCTGATACCAAAACCAGACAAAGATATCACAAAAAAGAAATTACAGGCCAATATCACTGATGAACATAGATGCAAAAATCCTCAACAAAATACTAGCAAACCGACTCCAACAATACCTTAAAAGAATCATACACCATGATCAAGTGGGATTTATCCCAGGGGTGCAAGGATTTTTCAATATCTGCAAATCAATCAATGTTAACAAACTGAAGAATAAAAAGCATATGATCATCTCAATAGGTGCAGAAAATGCTTTTAACAAAGTTCAACACCCATTTATGATAAAAACTCTCCAGAAACTGGGCAAAGAGGGAACCTACCTCAACATAATAAAGGCGACGTATGACAAACCCACAGCTAACATCATATTCAACAGTGAAAAGCTGAAAACTTCCCCTGTAAGATTAGGAACAAGACAAGGATGCCCACTCTCACCACTTTTATTCAACATAGTTTTGGAAGTGCTAGCCACAGCAATCAGAGAAGAAAAACAAAGGAGTCCAAATTAGGAAGAAGTAGAACTGTCACTGTCTGCAGATGACATGATAATATAGAGAGAAAATCCTAAAGATGCTACTAGAAAACTACTAGAGCTCATCAATGAATTTAGTAAAGTTGCAGGATTCAAAATTAACATACAGAAATCTGTTGTATTTCTATACACTAACAATGAACTATCAGAAAGAGATATTAAGGAAACATTCCCATTTACCATCACATCAAAAAGAATAAAATACCTAGGAATAAACCTACCTAAGGAGGCAAAAGACCTGTACTCTGAAAACTATAAGACACTGACAAAAGAAACTGAAGATGACACAAATGTAAAGATACACCACGTTCTTGGACTGAAAGTATCAATATTATTAAAATGGCCATACTACAAAAGGCAATCTACAGATTTAATGCAATCCCTATCAAATTACAGAACTAGAACAAAAAAATTTTTAATTTGTATAGAAACACAAAAGACCAAAACAGCCAAAACAAGCTTGAAAAAGAAGAACAAAGTTGGAGGAATCACGCTCCCTGGCTTCAGACTATACTACAAAGCTACAGTCATCAAAACAGTATGGTACTGGCACAAAAACAAACACAGAGATCAATGAAACAGGATACAAGGCCCAGAAATAAACCCACACACTCACAGTCAATCTATGACGGAAGAGGCAAGAATATACAATGGAGGACAGACAGTCTCTTCAATAAGTGGTGCTGGGAAAACTGGACAGCTACATGTAAAAGAATGAAATTAGAACATTCTCTAACACCATATACAAAAATAAACTCAAAATGGATTAAAGACCTAAATGTAAGACCATATTTTAAAACTCTTGGAGGAAAACATAGGCAGAACACTGTCTAACATAAATAGCAGCAATACTTTTTTTGGATCTGTCCCCTAGGGTAGTGGAAACAAAAGCAAAAATATACAAATAGGACCTCAATAAACTAAACGCTTTTGCACAGCAAAGTAAACCATAAACAAAATGAAAAGACAACCTACAGAATGGGAGAAAATATTTGCAAACAATGTCACTGACATGGTATTAATTCCCTAATATGCAGACAGGTTATAGAGCTCATAATGAAAAAAAAAAAAAAAGAGCCCAATCAAAAAATGGGCGGAAAACCTAAATAGATATTTCTCTGAAGAAGACATACAGATGGCCAACAGGCACATGAAAAGATGTTCAACATCGCTAATTATTAGAGAAATGCAAATCAAAACTACAATGAAGTAATCGTTTCACACCGGTTAGAATGCCATCACCCAAAAGTCTCCAAATAATAAATGCTGGAGAGGGTGTGGAGAAAAGGAAACCCTCCTGTACTGTTGGTGGGAATGTAAATTGGTAAAGCCACTATGGAGAACAGTATGGAAGTTCGTCAGAAAACTAAAAATGGAGTTACCATATGGTCGAACAATTCCACACCTGGGCATATATCCAGAGAAAACTCTAATTTGAAAAGATACATACACCCCTATGTTCATACCAGCACTATATTTACAGTAGTCAAGACATGGAAGCAACCTAAACGTCCATGAATAGATGAATGGATAAAGAAGATGTGGTATGTATATATATATACACATATATGTATACAGACACACACACACACACACACACACACATATACATATAATGGAAGATTACTCAGCCATAAAAAAGAATGAAATAATGCCATTTGCAGCAACATGGATGGACTTAGAGATTATCATACTAAATGAGGTCAGACAACAATAAATATTATACGATATCACTTACATGTGGAATCTTAAAAACGAATAGAAATGAACTGATTTATAAAACACTAACAGGGGCTTCCTTGGTGGCGCAGTGGTTGAGAATCTGCCTGCTAATGCAGGGGACACGGGTTCGAGCCCTGGTCTGGGAAGATCCCACATGCCGCGGAGCAGCTAGGCCCGTGAGCCACAACTACTGAGCCTGCGCGTCTGGAGCCTGTGCTCCGCAACGAGAGAGGCCGCGATAGTGAGAGACCCGCGCACCGCAATGAAGAGTGGCCCCCGCTTGCCACAACTAGAGAAAGCCCTAGCACAGAAACGAAGACCCAACATAGCAATCAATCAATCAATCAATTAATCAAGAAAATAAATCTTTAAAAAAATTTTAAAAAATTAAAAAAAATAAAACACAAACAGACTCACAGACATAGAAAACAAACTTACGGTTACCAAATGGGAAAGGGGTGGGGATGGAAAAATTAGGAGTTTGAGATTAGCACATACACACTACTATACATAAAATAGATAAGCAACACGGACCTATTGTATAGCACAGGGAACTATATTCAATATCTTTTAATAACCTGCAATAAAAAATCTGAAAAAGAATATACTATGTATCTACAGATATAGATAACTCAATCACTTTGCTTTACACCTGAATCTAACACATTGTAAATCAGCTATACTTCAATTAAATAACAGCACAAAACTATACCCTGAAGCTAAAACATTGTTGAAAGAAATGAAAGAAGACATAAATAGAAAGACATCCCATGTTTATAGATCAGAAGACTTAATATTGTTAAGATGGCAATACTCCCCAGATATATAGATTCAACACAATCCCCATCAAAATCCCAGTTGGCTCCTTTGTCAGTAAAATTGACAAGCTGATCCTATAATTCATACGAAAAGCAAGGGACCCAGAAGAGCCAAAAAATCTTGAAAGAGAGGAGTAAATTGAAGGACTCACATTTCTTGATTTCCTTTTTTTTGGCTGTGCCACACAGCATGCAGGAATCTTATCTTAGTTACCTGACCAGGGATTGAACCTGCACCCACTGCAGTGGAAGCGTGGAGTCTTAACCACTGGATCACCAGGTAAGTCCCCACATTTGTTGATTTCAAACCTGCAAAACTAATGAAGACCCATGGTGCTGGCATAAGGACAGACGTTTGGATCAATGGAATAGATAGAGAATCCAGAAATAAACCCTCACATTTATAATCAACTGATTTTTTGACAATGATGCCAACACAATTCAATGGAGAAACAGTCACTTCAAGAAATGGAACTGGAACAACTGGAGAGCCACATGCAAAAGAATAAAGTTGGGCTCCTACCCCACCATATAAAAAAATTAACTCAAAATGAATCCAAGAGCTCAATGTAACACCTAGCACTATTTAACTCTTGTAAGAAAAAATAGGAGTAAGCCTTCATGACTTTAGATAAGCATTGGTTTCTCAGATGTAGCACCGAAAGCACAAGCAATAACAACAACAAAAATACATACACTGGGGAGACGCAAGAGGGAAGAGATATGGGAACATATGTACGTGTATAACTGATTCACTTTATTATAAAGCAGAAACTAACACACCACTGTAAAGCAATTATACTCTGATAAAGATGTTAAAAAAAATACATACACTGGACATCATCACAATTAAAAAATTTTGTAAATAATGTTTCTAATGAGACTGGTATGTAGAATATATAAAGAACTCATACTCAATAATAAAAAGGAAAATAACCCAATTTTTAAGTGGACAAAGGATCTGAATAGACATTTCTCTGAAGAAGACATACAAATGGCCAATAAGCACACGAAAAGGTGATCAACATCATTAGTCATAAGGGAAAAGCAAATCAAAACCATTATGTCACTTCATATCCACTAGGATGGCTATAATTAAAAAGTCAGATAATAACAAATGTTGGAGACAATGGAGAAACTGGAACCCTCACACACTGCTGGTGTAAATATAAAATGGTACAGCTGCTTTGGAAAACAGTTTAGCAGTTCCTCAAAAGATTAAACATAGCGTTACCATACGACCAGCAATTCCATTCCTAGGTATATACTTAGAAGAAATGAAAATATATACCCACACAAAAACTTGTACACAGATGTTCATAGCAACATTAGTTATGATAGCCAAAAAGAGGAGACAACCCACATGTCCATCAACTAAGGGATGGATAAATTCAACGTACCATATCCATACAATGGAATATTTCATAATAAAAAGAAATGAAGGCCTTCTGCCTCACTGCACTACTGAAAGCAGGCTGGGTCATCAGCAACTCTACTAGAGCTACCTGCAAAAATTCAGCCAAGGTTCCTGATCTCGCCACATCAGCTCAAACCAGCATGGTCTGATCTGGAAGTACTACCTCAATATATGCCGCCAGTTTTTCCATCAGTACACGAAAGATACAGGCTTCATCGAGTTGGATAGAATGATACTCCTTGAATGCATTATCCAAGACATATACCCAATAAAAGAAATAATGGTAGTTCTTTGTAGATAATTTTTTTTAAAACTTTAAAAAAGGGAGAGGGATGAAGCACTGTTACATGTTACAATGTGGATGAAGTCTGAAAACATTATTCTAAGTCAAAGAAGTCAGTAACAAGGGATCATATATTGTATGATTCCATTTATATGAAATGTCTGAAATAGGCAAATCAATAGAGACAAAATAGATTAGCAGTTCTAGGGTTGAAGGGGAAAAGGGATTAGAGCTAAGAGGTACAGGATTTCTTTGGGGGATGATAAAAATGTTCTAAAATCAATTGTGGTGTTGGCTGCACAATTCTGTGAATTTACTAAAAGCCACTCAACTATGTAAACGGGTGAACTGTATGTGAATTATATCTCAGGAAGGCTATTTTTAAAACACTGGGATAACAGGTAAATTTTTCCTAACTTTTTCTTTTACCATTTAATAATAAATAAAACTCAAAGAAATCAAATCACTGAGAGGAAAAAAATTTTTTCAAAGTGGAATATCTTTAAAACAATACACTCTCAGAAGAAATGATAACTATGTGACATGATAGACATATTAGCTAATGCTACAGCGGGAATTATATTGCAATATAGAAGTAGTGAATCAACATGATGCACACCTTAAACTTACCCAATGTCCTATGTCAATTATATCTCAAATTAAGAAAACAAAAACCAAAACCAATGTGCTTCCAGCTCAGCAGGAATTTCCAGGAAAATGTACCAGGTAGGCCCAAGCAGCAGTGACGGAGCAAGGAGCAGCCTTGTGAAATGACCACTTTGCAGAAGACACAATGTCCTAGAATATGTGTTAATAATTTAAGAGATATAATTACAGTTTATCTTTACCACTGCTTCAACCCAATGGCAAAGATCACCCACAACGATGATGGAAGTTAATAAGGCATTATTCTAAAAATAAAACACTTTTAAAAGTACAGTTTTAAAAAAAATATATAACATATTTTTCCCTCATACATGATCAGTGCTGTCAGTTCTCCTGATGACAGATGTCAAAATCACTAAGGTTTTCTTTGATGACATGATTTGAAAACATCTGCTAACACAAATGCCTTAAAATAAAACTCCAGTTAATAGACATCCTCTTTTGTCTTGATCCTTTGAAGCTATGACGTTCATTTTGTGTTGAATGGAAAAAAACAGACAATTACTTTGAGCAATCTGAAATAAAACTAAGTTTCTTGATTATTTGTAGGTTTGAAAAGTTGCCTGGGGGTTAAACTATTTAGTCTCAAATTCTGAAGTTTAGAAGACACTTGTGGAGATGATTCTTCCACCTGTTGGAACAACAGTAAAAATAAAGTTAATTTTATAAAAATATAGTCAGTTTACCCTGTGTAATTCTATTCCCTCTGACTGCTTCTCAGAAGACATCATACATTTTCCCACCCCGTGGAAGCCTGGAGCAGACCAGAGCAATCAGCTGTCATCCTGCTTTTGCTCACTGTGGTAACGCCACTACCCACCTCAGGGACTGGCATGTAGAAGTGACTATTTGCTAACTGAGTACATATATTTAATTTCTGAAAGTGTGGACAGGGTCCACTACATAATTTGGTGGTGCAAAATTAAAATGTGGGCCCCTTGTTCAAAAATTAAGAATTTCAAGATGGCAAGCAGAGAACATTAAAACAAGCATGGGTTCCTTCTAAGCACGAAGCCCTTTATGACCGACTGCCCGGCCTGCACGTCCACGCCTCCAGCTGTAGGTGTGGTTAAGACGATACACCGCAAGTACACCGCAAGTATACTCTTGGTACCGTTAGTGATTCCCAAGCACCAGTCAATGGACCAGTAAAGTCATGAAGAAGATTCACCACCACAGGGAAAGAGAAAAATAAGCAAAATTCAACTCATCATTCATCATGCTAAATCTGTTCAATTTAGAGGACGGTGATGGTTAATTTCATGTGTTAACTTGGCTAAGCCACAGTACCCCGATATTTGGTTGAATAATACTGTTCTAGACGTTTCTTTGAAGGTATTTTTTAGATGAGACCAACATTTAAATCAGGTGACTGAGTAAAGTGGATTACCCTCCATAATGTAGGTGGGCTTCATCCAATCAACTGAAAGCCTTAACAGAAAAAAGATTGACCTCCCCCCAAGAAGAAGGAATTCTGCCAGCAGACTACCTTTGGAACTTGAAATGCAACATCAACTCTTCTCTGAGTCTCCTATCTGCCAGCTTACCTGCAGATTTTGGACTCTACCAACACCAGCTTTCACAATGGCATGAGTCAACTCCTTAAAATAAATTCAGATAGATAGGTTAGATTAAATAGTCTAGATAGATAGATAGATAGATAGATAGATAGATAGATAGACAGACAGACAGACAGACAGACAGACAGACAGATAGATAGATAGATGGAGACATGCCCTATTGGTTCTGTTTCTCTACGGAATTCTGAGGAAGACAAGGACTATCTTTATTCAGGGACGATGTGATTGTATCTTTCCTAGCTTTTTTTATTTTTAAGTGAAAATGTCATTTTCTTTCAAAAAATTCTGGAAATCCTGCTTTAAACATGATAAATTTTAGCAATATTTTACACATATGTTTTTATTTTAAGGGTCATTTTTGTCCCCCATCCCTTTTTTTCTTTGATGGTGGGAGGCTAGGCAAAAGGAAAAAAAAAAAAAATCAGGTCAACATTTTCTTTGAGGACTTTTTTCCAAACCCAAAGCTATTAATTGACAGAAAAGCAAAAGCTTTCTTCTAGGAGGGAGGGGCTCAGGTATTTTAGTCACTGGTATTTGTAGAATCTAAATACTGGTTTGGCTCTTACGTAGCAATACAAATATGAAGGATGGATATGTGGGCAGCCCTTGTCATAGAATTTGATCTTTCACAAACGACACATCTCAATGCACCTGAAAGTCTAGAATTACAAGACATAGAAGTCCCTAATTTATAGAAGTCCTGAAGCTTTGAATTCTAGTTTCCTCATTTCTAGGGATTCTTGCAAATGCCACATACTTGTGGCAAACCATGTGAGAAAACTCATCCTCTTCAGTTAGAGGACTTTGCTTGTACTGCTGCCATCATGCAGTGAGAACAACCCGCACCGGGCAGCCCCCCACCGTCCCTCTTTGCGCTCCAGACCTTCAGGGACATTAGCCTCTCCCGGAGCTTAAAAGCTTTGGCAAGCTCCAAACTGAAGATGAATAGTGCTGCCAATTTCTCTTCGTACCATCCTATAAACCATAATTCCCCCACGCCATGTTGGTGCTAAGAAATAAAAAGCAAGAAACTTTTAGAAAAAGACGCTTTCCTTGGAACTGCTTCTGTTTTCTGCTCCAGGTCAGAAGCTTTATTTATCCCACGGTCTTTGTAAGAGGTAACATAGTTAATTAAAAAAAAAAAAAAAAAGATGCTTTGTTGAGATGGAAATTCCATCTCAGCAGAGTTGATCTGGAGTACTGAATGAAACTTAGAATCAGCAGTGATCCTGCTATTTTGAAGAAGAAAAAAAGGGAAAACTTTTTCTTCTGCTATGTCCACTTTTATGACTTTCTTTTTTATGGCTGAGTAATATTCCATTGTATACATGTGTATACATATATGTGTGTGTATACACACACACACACACACCACAATGTCACCAAATCCTAGCTAAGGGAAACTCCTCTACTTATGCTCTGGATTTTCCCATCTCACCCACTTCAGGACTCCATTCCTACAATTATCCCCTCTCTCTGAATCATGAATTTCTTGTTTTCCATTGGACCATTCCATCCATACCCTAGGATGCTTTAATGTACCCATCCAAAATAAATAAATCAATAAATCCTTCCTTGACCATGAGTCCTCCATCCAGATACAGCCCTATCTCTCTGCAACCTTCTTCATAGCAACCTTCTTCATAGCAACCTGCCTCTACTGCTTCCTCCACTCTCACCTCCTAGTCTCTGACCAGTCCAGCCTAGGTAGACTTTTGTCCCCTCCCGCCACCCTAGTCTTCCTTTTCTCTCACTCATACTTCTTTTCAGTCACCTTTGCCAGTTCTTCCTCCTCTGCCAGACCTCTGAAAGTTAGGAGTACCCCCAGAACTCAGTCTTAAGGCCTCCTCCTCTATCTGTGGCGTCTCCTGAAATTAACCCACCACTATATGCTAATGACTCCTAAATGGACATTTCCCTCCCTAACCTACCCTGAGGCTCTAAACTTCTCTACCAACCACTGCCTTTCTCAACAAGTCCACATATACGTCTAATGAATAACTTAAGCATAACATGTCGAAAGAGAACCTTCCATTTCCCCAGACCCAGTTCTCCTCATATCTTTCCCATCTCAAGAAACGGCACTACAATTCACCAAGCTGCTTCAGGCAGAAATCCAGGAATCGTCCTGGGTCCCTGTTTGTTTTACCCCCTCACATCCAATCAGCAAGTCAAACAGACTCCATCTCCAACAGGCATCAAGAATCCAACCACTTCTCATCACCCTCGCTGCTCTTTCATTGCTCTCCCTGGGACAACCCTGACTGGTCTTCTTGCTTCCACCTTCCTTTCCACAGGTCACTCTCCACAGCAGAGAGATGGTTGTCAAGCATACATCAGATGATATCGCACCTTTGCTTAAAGCCCTCCCATGGATTCCCGCGGCAAGTAGGATAAAGTCCCAGCTGCCTCCTGTAGTTCTGCCTATCTCTCTGAGATCATCACATCTTCTCTTTTCCTCATTCACTAGGCACACTGGTCTCCCTTCCCCTTCCAATACGGTCATTCCTTCTCAGCTTTGCATGTTCTACACCCTCTGCCTGGGATGCTCTTCCTTAGGGCCTCAACCACCATGGCAGAATAGCACCTCCTGCCCCGCTACTCCTACCAACCATTCCCTACCTCATTACCTGTATTTTCTTCATAGAATCTTTCTTGACCTGAAAACTTTATTTTCTGTGGTATGGATTGCCTATGACCCATTGGTGCAATGTAATGGCCATGAAGCCAACAGGGACCTGTCTGTTTCTCTCCCTCCAACATTTAGATCAGTGACTAGCAGAGGAGCTATGTTTTTGTCTTTTTCTTCAAATGCTGAAAGAGAGGAGGCAGAGAAAAGGAGGAATCCAAGAAAAACCAAAAGGAAGAGATGAGAATAAGTTTGGTTCAATGTAGTGAATGAATGAAGACTAGATTGACTAAAGAAAAAAAAAAAAAGGAATAGTGGGAAATAAATGAAATGATGCTGGGAAAGATGGAATCGACCAGAGAAAGGTCTCAAATGCCAAGCTAGATTGCCTGGAATTTATGCAGTAGGAACTAGGGAGCCACTGAAGCCACTGAACTTCTGAATTCCCAGTGCCTGGAATGCAATGGACAGTTGAAAACTATCTGTTGACCAAATCACCAGTGCAAAGGTGACAGCTAAAACTGAGCGAATGGGATCAGTTCTCAAGGGAAAGAAGCCCTGAGCCTGGGGGCGACGTCTCCAGTCAGAGGAAGGGAAGAAACGGAGGGAAGACATGAAGCGGAGACGAGCCAGGGATGGAGGGGAAGTGTCAGAGGGGAAGGGAACACTGAAACCAAGGGAAGGAAACATGGCAACAGCAACTGCAGTTAAAAATATTAACTGTCAGGGGGGAAAAGTCCAGAATGAGACCTAAGAAAAGGCCTCTGAAGTTGATAAGAAGATGACCGGGACCAGCCGCTTCAATGGAGCTGTGGGGATAAAAATGGGACCATGGCCTGCGAAAGGAAGGGGAAGGTGATGAGGAAGGTGAGGAGAGAAGATGCAGGAAGACTAGGAAGTTTCTCCTGGCACGCCACCTCCACCAGCCCACTGACGCTGTCCAGAGTGCCAGCCTCAGGCAGAGGGAGGAACATCCAGCCGAGATCAAGCTAAGACTCAACCGGCTATAGAAATAGGGAGGAAATGGGAAAGAGGTGAGAGGAAAACTTGTTTTTTAAGTCCTGCAGCACTATGCAGCATTAACAAAAATACATAGTCATTTATAAGCACACTGAGGCCAGCAATATTTAAATAAAACCTGAACGTCAGTCCTCCTACCATAAGAATTTTGCTTGGACTTGCAGCGGCATTCGTGCAACATGTTCTTTTGGACCCTCTCGATTGTGATGGATCCTCACTTGCATGCACTGCATCAGATGAAGATAATTTCCATCCTTCAGCAAAGGCAAACAGCGTGTCACCAGCCACAGAGGCCCTCCTTCTGGGGACGTCATCTGTCACCCTGTCATCTCTGACTGTAGGGAGTGGGGATGCCGAGGGATGGGTGCTGGGTCTCCTGCTGTCTTCAGGGCTCTTTGATGGGGATGCAAACTCTGCTGGAGATGCACAGCTCTCGGAGAGCTTGTTTTGCAAAAAATGTTTTAAACGAGTTTTTCTGGGAACGCTGTTTTTCATAATTGCGCTCCGAAGCTGAGACTCTTCTGCAATGACGTACACTCTGCAGCGGCCCCGGGTCACCGCTGTGTACACGTGCTGCCAGTGCTGGCGGCCCGCCTTCCCAACCACATACACGACTGTCTTCTCCTCCGACCCCTGAGAGGAAATAGTGCACGAGGGAGATTTAATACTGCATAATGGGTTCATGTCTCTGGACAGGCTACAAAGGCAGAAAGGAGACAAGTCCTCCAAGTGCTCTCAAGAGCATTCTACCTGGCCAGAGTATTCAAATGAATCCATCTGATGGGTTCCATTTTATTCATTATCCTGGAATTCCCATTTTCTAATTACGCTGCTAAGTTTGGGTGTCATAGATCCAAAACTGGCATGTAGAAACCCAGCAATAAACTTTAAACTGCATGCAGGGCTAAATCTTCCTTAATAAAAGAATTTGAAATGGCTGTATGGGCTTTATGTATAGATGTCTTACCCCACTGTTACTTATATAACAAAAAACAGACACCTGAAATATCCAATAATAGGAGAATAAATAAATATATATATGTATATATTTATTTTTCTACATCATGTATCTATATATGTTGCAAACATCAAATATGCTTTAAAATATAACAAAATTTTAAAAACTTGATACATATATATAAAAAAAAGATCACAACCATGTAACACAAAATAAAATTACTCTGATCAAAAATACAAAGTGAACATAAAGATGTTGGGACTTCCCTGGTGGCGCAGTGGTTAAGAATCCGCCTGCCAGTGCAGGGGACACGGGTTCGAGCCCTGGTCCGGGAAGATCCCACATGCCGCGGAGCAACTAAGCCCGTGCGCCACAACTACTGAGCCTGCGCACCACAACTACTGAAGCCCGCTCCCCTAGAGCCCATGCTCTGCAACAAGAGAAGCCACCACAGTGAGAAGCCCGCGCGCCTAGAGCCCGCGCTCTGCAACGAGAAGCCACCGCGATGAGAAGCCCGCGCACCGCAACGAAAAGTAGCCCCCGCTCGCTGCAACTAGAGAAAGCCCGCGCGTAGCAATGAAGACCCAACGCAGCCAAAAATAAATAAATTAATTAATTAATTAATTAAAAAAAAAAAAGATGTAACAAAAACAAAGTAAATCACAAAGCAAGAAGGAAATCCTACCAAAAATTTAACCAGTCTGTTTCCAAACAGAGGGCCTATGGATGATTTTTTTTTTCTACTTTCCATATTTTTCCAATGTTGAACCGTTTATTACTCTTATCAAGATAAGCCAAAAGAGAATGACGAACCTCTGTTTCTTGGGTTTAACAAACCAAGAACTATACTATAGGCAAGAAAAATGCCCAATGTCACCATGTAACTGTGAGAAAACAATTTCAAGAAAACAATAACAAATTGTGGCTATTCTTAGTCCCTGTATTTTCAGTGGCAACATAAACTAAGAAGGGGTTAGAGCCATTCTCTCTCCCAATGCTCCCACATTCCTCTGCTGAAAGAGGAATTGTGGGGAGACAAACAACAAGATGAGGCATGTAGAAAATACACATCTGCACTAAAAAAAACCTTGTACATACCAAACACTTCTACCTTCCCGGACACAGAGAGTTTGAACCAACTCTTCAGATTATAGAAGTTTGATAAATACTTCCTTCCAATGCTGCTGAATCTCAGAAATGAATGTAAATTATACTTAATTCTACAAATGCTAAACACATCTGCTAGATATACAGCACCATTCCCCCACGCCCCCGTGGACTTTATATTTACACTGTATTTTCGTAAACAGGTAAACGTCCACCTAAACTTAGCTGGGTTCTTAATCATCAATTAAGTATCACTGAGAAAAATCTAATAGCCTCCTAATCAGTCTCCCTGTACCCACATTTACTGCAATACACTGTCCTCACAAATAGCAGCCACAGTGCTATTTGTCAAATGCAAATCTAGTCACATCAGATTCTGCTTAAAACCCATTAATGGCTCCCAGGCTCTCAAAAAAAAAAAAGTCCTAACTCCTTAATATGGCTCCTACAGCCCTTCAAGAGCCAGCCTTGGCCCTGTTTCCCCTCCTTCCTTCCCATGAGCCAGGCTCCATCAAGCACAAAGAACTTCCTTGTGATCCTTCCTGCCTGTGCTCCCCAGTCCCTGGCCTCCAGCTGGCCTACTTCCAGATTAGCTGCCCCATCCATGTACTTTCCAGCACCCTGTACTTCCTCTATCACAGTGTTTTTACCAGACTGGACTGTCACCAACTGCCTTCTGAACTGTACTCCTCACTGGACTGTAAGCTCTGTGAAGGCAGGACCACGTCTGTCTTGCTCACTGTTCTTTATCAGGTGTCTCACTGAGTGAATGAGGATAAAAATTAAGACTGTCAGCCAAAGCTGTCCTCCGAAAGTGGGACATGGGCACCTACCTTCACCTCACAACCTGCTATTAATCATTTGCCCATGTCTTTAAATCTTCCTCAGATCATTAAGAACTGTCAAACTTCTTAAAGGAGGCAAGTTTTATTTATTTACTTCTCTAAATTTGTTCTAAAACTCAACAACTTACCAGTTGACACAAATTAATGCCCTTCATGATTTTACGGACCTAGAGTCTGAAAGTCTATATGGACCTTAGAGTAGGGGTCAAAAAACTTTTTCTGTGAAGGGTCAAAGCATCAGTATTTTAAGCTTTGTAGGCCAGATGGTCTCTATGGCAACCACTCAGTTCTTCCTCTGCAGTGCAAGACCAGCCATAACCAATATGTAAATGAATGTGGGACTGGGTTCCAATAAAAATTTATCTACCAAAACAGGTGGTGGACCAGATTTGTCTACCATATTGGATAACACAATCCTAGAAGGCCCCAGGAGGTGACCTGGCCCACATCACTCCTCTAACCTCATCTCCTGTCACTCTCCCACACTGGCCTCCTTGCTGTTCCTGTTTCTCAAACCTGCTGGACAGCTACCCACCTTAGAACTTTGGCCTTGGCTATTCTCTCTACCTAGAATGCTCTTCTCCCAGATATTCACATGGTTTAACTTCATTACCTCCTTCAAATCTTTGCTCAGATGCCACCTTGTCAGTGAGGCCTACCCTGACCACCTATTTAAAATTACAACTGCACCTCACCCCCACTCCTTTTCCATAGCAATTACCACCTTCTCACATAATACATAGTTTACTTATTTTTTTCAATTACATCTGTTTCTATCCCCTTCCTTACCAAATATAATCCTCATAATGTCAAGTATCATTGACTATTTCATGGACTGACCTATACCAAGCACAGAGAAGAGAGTCTGACTCAATACATTTTTGTTGAGCTGAACTGAACTTGAAGAACAAACTATACTGATAGAAGACAACAATCACAAATGTTCTCAGAGGTAACAGACATTATTTCAACCGTGAAATAAGAGCCAGATTCAATGAAAAGAACATTCCAAGATATCTACTCCTATCTCCACCCAGTAATAATAAAGACCCTTCACTACTTATTTGTCTAGAAATGCAACAGAAAAACTGGATTATAAATTTGAAGAAATAAATAGAGCAAAACATTAATGAGATGGAAAATAGAAGAGCTGATAAGAAATTCAGGTAACCAGTTCTGGAGGTCCAATATCCATAAAGTAGAAGTTCTAGAAAGAAAAAACAGAGAAAGCTGAGGATGAGATAATGAAATTATTTAAGAAAATTTCCCAAAATTGAAGAATATGAGTTTCCAGAATTCCAGAGTCCCCATCATAAAAATCCATGGGAGAAATTTCTCCCATATCTCACAGCTAGGAATATTTGCCCCTCTCAACAACTGTTTGCTTGTTCATTTACTTTAACCTAGAAGACATAGTCAACTGACTGCTTCTCTCTTTGCTTTGGGAACTTTGGCCTTAAGGGAACTTAAAAGCTAAATCTGCAGTCTACATTAACACGCAAATAGGACAGTATGCATATCGGCATTCCAATCCACTCTTGGCAGTAATCCTTTTACCATGTTTAACTTTATTTTCCACTTGACATGCATTTTTCTTTTTAAATAAATTTATTTATTTTTGGCTGCGTTGGGTCTTCGTTGCTGCACATGGGCTTTTTCTAGTTGCAGTGAGCCGGGGCTACTCTTCATTGCAGTGCATGGGCGTCTCATTGCAGTGGCTTCTCTTGTTGCGGAGCACGGGCTCTAGGTGCGCAGGCTTCAGTAGCTGTGGCACGTGGGCTCAGCAGTTGTGGCTCACGGCCTCTAGAGCACAGGCTCAGTAGCTGTGGCGCACGGGCTTAGTTGCTCTGCGACATGTGGGTCTTCCCAGACCAGGGCTCAAACCAGTGTCCCCTGCATTGGCAGGCGGATTCTTAACCACTGCACCACGAGGGAAGTCCCTGACATGCATTTCTTTATATTTTAAAAAATCATGCTCAACTGTGGGCACTTTTTGTAAGCCATTTCAAATTCTTTCTGGAATTGAGGTGGGGTAAGTTAATAAATAAAACACCATCCACTTCGAAAAAAAAAAAACCCTACGCTAATTAATGTTTGCCTACTATTAGAGAATATAGTCTAACCTATAAAATTTTCTACATAAAAATGAAAGTGGGGGCTTCCCTGGTGGCGCAGTGGTTAAGAATCCGCCTGCCAATGCAGGGGACATGGGTTCAAGCCCTGGTCCGGGAAGTTCCCACATGCCACGGAGCAACTAAGCCCATGCGCCACAACTAGTGAGCCTGCGCTCTAGAGCCTGTAAGCCACAACTACTGAAGCCCGCACTCCTAGAGCCTGTGCTCCGCAACAAGAGAAGCCACCACAATGAGAAGCCCGCGCACCGCAATGAAGAGTAGCCCCCGCTCGTCGCAACTAGAGAAAGCCCGCACACAGCAACAAAGACCCAACGCAGCCAAAAATAAATAAATAAAATAAATTTATATAAAAAGAAAGTGGATGCAGCTTTGTCACCAAAACAACATAATGGCGGAGAGAGGAGTTCAAAACAATGAGATAAATAACAGAGCCACAAATAACTTGTGAGAATTAACAATATTAAAATAAAGTTGAAAAGCAAGTTGCAGCAAATGCAATGTGGTGTCCAGAATAAGATTCTGGAACAGAAAAAGGACATTAATGGACAAACTGGTGAAATCAAAATAAAGTGTATTTTTTAGTTAATAGTACTGTACCAATAGTAGTTTCTTAGTTTTGACAAATATACCATAGTTATATAAGATGCTAATATTAGGGAAAGCTGGGTGAAGGGTACATGGGAACTCTCTGTACTAACTTCCCAACTCTTCCATAAATCTAAAATTATTCCCAAATAAAAAGTAATTACCTCACAAGGGTAGAGGAAGGGGATACATTTATCAAAACCCATCCCACTTTGTAATTAAAATGTGTTTGTAAATTATACCCCAATAAAGTTGGTTAAACAAATAAAAAAGAAGTTGCAAAAACATATATAATCAATACAATACCATTTATGTAAAACTTGGTTACCTTGTTTCTATATGAACAGACAAATTCAGGTCAGAAATCACCTCTGAGGAGGGTGGGAAGGCCTGGGATGAGGGGAGGGCAAATGAGGCAGTTGCTTTGGGTACAAAATTTAAGAGGATACCAAGAAACTCAGCATTGCTTTGGGTACAAAATTTAAGAGGATACCAAGAAACTCAGCAACCAAGATAAATAAATTTTAAAAAATTAAAAACTCTCCAGAAAGTGGGCATAAAGGGAACATAACTCAACATAATAAAGGCCATATATGACAAACCCAAAGCTAACATCATACTCAACGGTGAAAAGCTGAAAGCATTCCCTCCAAGATCAGGAACAAGACAAGGATGCCCACTCTCGCCACTTTTATTAAACATAGATTTGGAAGTCCTAGCCACAGCATCAGAGAAGAAAAACAAATAAAAGGAATCCAAATTAAAAAGGAAAAAGTAAGACTGTTATTGTTTGCAAATGACATGATAGTATACATAGAAAATCCTAAAGATGCCACCAGAAAGCTACTAGAACTCATCAATGAATTCAGTAAAGCTGCAGGACACAAAATTAATATATGGAAATCTGTTACATTTCTATACACTAACAGTAAACTATCAGAAAGAGAAATTAAGGAAACAATCCCATTTATAACCACTCCAGAAAGAATAAAACACCTAGGACTAAAAAGGAGGCAGAATACCTGTACTCCAAAAACTATAAGACACTGATGAGAGAAATTGAAGACGACGCAAACAAATGGAAAGATATACCATGTTCTTGGATTCTTTCAATATTGAAAGAACCAATATTGTTAAAATGACCATACTACCCAAGGCAATCTACAGAGTCAATGCAATCCCTATCAAATTACCAATGACATTTTTCACAGAACAAAAAATTTTTAAATTCTATAGAAACACAAAAACCCAAAATAGCCAAAACAAGTTTGAGAAAGAAGAATGGAGCTGAAGGAATCATGCTCCCTGACTTCAGACTATACTACAAAGCTACAGTCATCAAAACAGTATGGTACTGGCACAAAAAAAGACACACAGATCAATCCAATAGGATAGAAAGCCCAGAAATAAACCCACGCGTTTATGGTCAATTAATCTATGACAACAGAGGCAAGAATATACAATGGAGAAAAGACAGTCTCTTCAATAAGTGGTGCTGGGAAAACTGGACAGCTACATGTAAAAGAACGAAATTAGAACATTCTCTAACACCATATACAAAAATAAACTCAAAATGGATTAAAGAGCTAAATGTAAGACCAGATATTTTAAAACTCCTGGAGGAAAACATAGGCAGAACACTCTTTGACATAAATCACAGCAATATTTTTGGGGATCTATCTCCTAGAGCAATGGAAACAAAAGCAAAAATAAGCAAATGGGACCTCATTAAACTTAAAAGCTTTTGCACAGCAAAGGAAACCATAAACAAAATGAAAAGACAACCTATGGACTGGGAAAAAATATCTGTAAACAATGCAACCAGCAAGGGATTAATTTCCAAAATATACAAACAGCTCATACAGCTCAGTATCAAAAAAACAAACAACCCAATCAAAAATTGGGCAGAAAACCTAAATAGACATTTCTCCAAAGACATACAGATGGCCAACAGGCACATGAAAAGATGCTCAACATTGCTAATTATTAGAGAAATGCAAATCAGAACTACAATGAGGTATCACCTCACACCAGTCAGAATAGCCATCATCAAAAAGTCTATAAATAATAAATGCTGGAGAGGGTGTGGAGAAAACAGAACCCTCCTACACTGTTGGTGGGAATGTAAATTGGTGCAGCCACTATGGAGAACAGTATGGAAGTTCCTTAAAAAACTAAAAATGGGGAATTCCCTGGCGGTCCAGTGGTTAGGACTTGGTGCTTTCACTGCCGGGCTTGGGTTCAATCCCTCGTCAGGTAACTAAGATCCCACAAGCTGCACAATGCGGCCAAAAAAAAAAGGAAAAAGGAATGAAATAATGTCGTTTGCAGCAACATGGATGGACCTAGAAATTACCATACTAAGTGAAGTAAGTCAGAGAAAGACAACTATATGATATCACTTATATGTGGAATCTAAAAAAATGATACAAATGAACTTACTTACAAAACAGAAACAGTCTCACAGACATAGAAAACAAACTTACGGTTACCAAAGGGGGAAAGGAAGGGGTGGGGAGGGATAAATTAGGGATTTTGAATTAACAGATACACTCTACTATATATAAAATAAACAACAAGGACCTTCTATATTGCACAGGGCCCTACTGATATATTCAGTATCTTGTAATAACCAATAATGGAAAAGAATCTGAAAATATATATACATATATATTTACACGTATAACTGAATCACTTTTGTGTACACCTGAAACATTGTAAGTCAACTATATTTCAGTTTAAGAAAATAATTTAAAAGTTAAAATTTAGAGCAAAAAAGATCCACATTGAACAAAATATCAAAATTTTAAATAAAGGCAAGATCAGTAAGAGTGCCATACCAAGTGACACTGGAGACGGAAGCAAGAGGGAAATTCAGTTGTCCTGGTCCTGACCGCTCTTTCCCTGGGAGACATGGGAAGGCCTGCAGGATGAGGCTTTAACTATGTCTTAGATCCAGAAAATAAAGACAGCTCTGAAGCAGAGAGTACAAAACATTAGAGTCTGTACAGTAGTTTCAGTACTTTTGTGTATTTTGTTTCCTAATTTAAAAAATAATAAAAGCAACAAAACTTAGGAAGAAAATAATGCAGGGTACTCTATCTTGGCAAGCTATTTAAATTGCTTTATAAAAGTCCATTCTTACCTGAAAAGTGTGAATAGTTCTTGCCCATGCATGTTTTATGTGACAATATTGCATTAGTTTCCCAAAATCCACAGTTACTTCGAAGCCAGCCATATTATTAATGGTCAAAAATCTTTGCTTTCCAAAAGTTATATCAGTTTTATCCTGTCATCAAAACAAATAACTGTTTTGTATGTTTTCAAATATGTACACTGTAAAGGTCTATTTTGGGGTTGAACATAAAATGCAAGCACCTTATGAATAAAATAGCATGTATAATTGTTAAGAATTTCAAAAAGCTTAAAAATCTATGCTTGAGCACCTACTGAGTATAGACACACCCAAATATTTTAACAACCACAAATGGAAGTTTTGGGTCCTTGAAATTTAACCTTTATTTGACTCTTTGGAGAACAGTCTGTGTTGTCTTTCTTATTTTGAAGACTATACATTTCACTTCTTGCACTGACTATGTAAGTCTGCAGGTATTTTTTGCAAAGAGTTTACTTTTCCTCACAGATTTTAAAGAATAAACTTGTAAGTTTAAAAGGGTGTTTATACAATGAGGACAAATTCAAGGTGACCGCTTCTATAGTTTCTACATTTAAGCAGCAACCAAGGAAGTGATGCTTTGTAAAATATAATAAGTGTGTCACTTGTCCCTTGTTTTTTGTTACTCAAGCACTTCAAACTTATTAAAAATATGTTTCTTCACAAAGCCTTCCAGACTTCCCAACTCATTTTATGAGGCCAGCATTAGTCAGACACCAAAACCAGACAAGATATCACTAGAAAACTACAAACCAAGATCCCTCACGGACACAGATGCAAAAATCCTTAACAAAAAATTATAGAAGAACGCCAGCTCTGATATGATTAAATTCTGAATCAATCCTCGGGCAATAAAAGAAAACCAAATCTATCCCTCATAGGTAAAAAGGTACTATTTTTCTGTTATCATTTACCTCTGTTATGAAAAATACTTCTCCATTGCAGAGTCGAATACCACTTTCAAAGTCATGCTTATTTTTAGCAAAACCATGAGGAGTACCATTGAAGTCTTCGCCACTGGCCTTTGGTTCATTATTTTGTTGGCTGTTGAAGGTATTTTCAGGGAGTAAGTCTGAGAGATACGCATTCCTGGTACAACAAATTTTATCACCAACTCCAAATTCAAGTCTATTCTGATGGTTTCTGGGTTAGAAAATAATAATACAGCATCAGAGTTTGGAAAACCTCAATTTCATTTTCTTTAAGCATTGACTCTTACTCAGATCTGATCCAGTTCTCAAAATTATTTCCACAGTCTCTTTACGTCACTTTTGTTCTCCAAAGGTAAACAAGAAATCAGGCTCCCTCAGTTGTGGTCTGACTATCTACACTTTCTGCACACCTCAAACTCAGTGACATTTCCCAGTCGAATTTTTTCAAGTTAGAAATCTTGGCATAAAGGCTGATGTCTCTCTTTCCCTTTATATTCCAAAAGTTACCAAAAATCTTATCGACTCTACCTTTTAAATTCATCCTCTCCTCTCCAATCTCTCTTATCACTACCCCAATTCAAGTCTTACAGCACTTACACATATGTCTATTGTAATAATTATATCAGAATAACAGCAGCAAATCAAATAAATGCTGGTGATAATACCAGTTACCGTGGTAAGTGCTTTAGGTATATTATTTCATTTCATCCTTACTACAACTTTATGAGGGAAATTCTGGGTAAGTGTCCTCTTTTACGTACATAGAAAGGTGAAATTACCTGCCCAAGATCACAATTACTGTGACCCAGACTGGATGGCCCCAATCTTGTGCTTTTCAACCCTTTGTTGGGCTACCTATCATGGTTTTTTGTGTCCTTCCTCAATAGACAGGGAGCTCCTCTTGAAATTTACACTTCTCTGGGTTCTCTGCACTTAATAAAGAGTAGGTATTGATAAATGCCAGAGAAGTGAGTTAGTCTGTCCTACATGTGAATAGAGTGGCTTTTCTATGCTCCTATTTCCCTGATAAAAGTCCACCTAAGGTGCTCTCTGTAGGCACCCTGTTGCTAAGGTTCTTGTACACATTCCACACATATTCTAATTTGAAAAATTGCCCTGAATTCTCCACGCTTATCTTAGAGAAGCTAGAGGTAGGAAACCACAGGGACAATTTTATTCTTTATTTTTCTTATTACCCTGATTACCAAAAAGTCAATTCCTAAGGATATATATTATATTTAATTGAAGATATCATTTGACTTCACAAAGGAGAAAAAAGATTTTTAAATATGCGCTACAGTGATAAATGTCAAAACAAACAAAAGTATGGCGAATCCAGGAAGCACTGTCCTCACTTGATTAGACGGCCCGTGTAGTGCTTGCAACAGCAGGTGTTGATCACGTCACAGTCCTGCCTGGAACACAGAAAAATACAAGGGTCATCTTAATGGAATCTCTTTTGTGTGGATTTCTGTTACCAACAATTATGAGATACTGGATTCTATCAAAAGTTTCCAGGACTGGGACTTCCCTGGTGGTCCAGTGGTAAAGAATCCACCTTGCAGTGCAGGGGATGTAGGTTCAATCCCTATCAGGGGAACTAAGATCCCACATGCCACGGGGCAACTAAGCCCACGTGCCACAACTACTGAGCTCACTCGCCTCAACTAGAGTCCGCGTGCCATAAACTACGGAGCCCACACGCTCCGGAGCCTGCGCGCCACAACTAGAGAGAGAAAACCCACACGCCACAACTAGAGAGAAGCCCGCGAACCACAACGAAGAGCCCGCGGGCCACAACTAAGACCCGATGCAGCCAAAAATAAAATTAAATAAATAAAAAATAAATCTTAAAAAAAAAAAAAAAGTTTCCAGGACTTTCTCCAGGAAAAGTATTGTGTAATTTTGATCTTAACATAACCCTTTCTTCCACTCAGATTTCCTATGAGTTACCAAATATAATATTTGGTAGAAAGAGCACCTCTTTAGGGAATTCCCTGGCAGTCCAGTGGTTAGGACTCAGCGTTCTCACTGCCAAGGGCCCGGGTTCGATCCCTAGTCAGGGAACTAAGATCCCACAAGCTGCGAGGCGTGGCCAATAAAAAGAAAGAGCCCTCTTTAGAAACTGCCTTCTGCTGGACCTAACCCAAGAAATACCTCAAAATAAGAGAAGAGAATTCACAGTGATGAACTACCAGTCTCCTATTCCAACAGCACCTAGATTCATAAGATATGAGATTTAAAAGCTTCATTAAAAACACGAAAATTTTGTAAACGCTTTACCTTCTAAATGCAATAAATTGTGATGTTTTTGCATCTTCTAGGTCCTTTTCTTTGAGTAAAGTACTAACTGCAGAATATAAATCTGAAAATTCAAGAGAAAAAAGTTAACACAGCAAAGCACTAAATTATAACATTGTTTCAATGGAGAAACTAATTCAGAATTCCTGCTAAGGGGTCCAGGAAAACATCTCACCAAATGGGATACAAGTTCACCATGGGAGCATCAACCTCACCTGTTTCATCAGCAGGAGCAAGAGAAAAGAGAATGAAAGTAACGGTTCCAGACACTCGATCCTCAATCACTAGCCAGGACAGCTCCTAATTTGTAATATCACCACTGCATATTTACTGATGGTTTGTGAATGCTGAATTTAAAGTATGAACAAGAGGACAAAATATGTAACATAATTACTAATGTAAGACTTCTTTCTGTCTTAAGTTCTAGTGGTACTAGTGGTCATGAGTTATAATTTGAGAATCTATACGCTTTGCGTATGTGATTTCATCTTTAATCTTCACAGTACTCACATGACGCATGTATTATTATATACAGGGCCGACACTGAGCTGATACATACCAGTTTAACATGTGGAGATATTTCTGTTTTAACTAGAAAACAGCTACTCCCCAAACACCACAGTGCCCTCCCTCCCACCCCAGCCATGTCTTTCCTTCCTCCAGAGCCCCCAGATCTCCCCATGATTCAGCAACTAAAAGGTTAACCCTGACACAGGAAGGGCATCCATTCCAAGAGTGACCAGACCCTACCAGCTATTAAATAGTTTAACTAGCACCACTCATTACATCCTTGTTAGGACCGTGAAACTGAGGCTCTTGGAAGTAAAAGAAATTTTCCAGTGGGGTAGAGTGACCAGCCTCCCTCTTTTAGAGCTCAGATCGTTGACAGTGATGATGTCCACTTACAGCTTGCCCTTTGCAGAGCGCTGAGAAGCAGGCTTCCTCTAACCTCTCTCAGCAATGTCACAAATCAGGGAACATTTCTCAGGAGAGGCAGAAGAAATAAAAATTGGGGTAAAAACATTCCAGGCTTTTGGGTCTTTCCCTCTTAGCAGATAAACCACAAGGGAATGAAAAAGCCCAGGCCTTGTGATCCCCGCTCTAGGAAGACTGAATCAGTTGCTCGCTGAGCCCTTCATTTTTCAGATGAAGGAAGGATTATCATTAAAAAATGTCCAAGACTCAGCTCACTGCCAGCCAAGCCCCGCTTGCCAAAGGTCTCACAAAACACTGGTTTCTTTTCACACGTACAGGATCGCGCTGTTCTGCTCCTTGCTTTGTTCACTCTCTCTACATCTCCCAGATCAATACGTACGCTGTACTTCATTGATTCTAAGATACGCATTTTTTTCTCATATTTTAACATCTCTGGAATTCTAGCCCAGCTATGAAGCCTGTCTTAGGCCTTTGTACCTTGCAATAATGGGAATAATTGAGTAATTTATTAAGAAATACTTATTACTTAAGTATTAAGGAATAATACTTAATTATTAACAAAAAAATACTATATGCCTCTCTAAGGAGTAATTTATTCAATTCTCTTAAAGAAGAGACTCATTTCCCAGCTGAAGTTTGTAATTAAGATAGAAAACAGCTCCAGCTAAGCTCCACTACCATTCTGAAATAACTTTTTTTTTTAAGTACATTCTCATTAATTTAAAGAATGCGTGCCAGAAATAAAACTAAACATATTTTAGGTAGATCTAAATGGAGTGGCAAAGAAAGCCAGTTTCTTAACCATCTTAGTCTCATTTTTTTCATCTGTACTAATACCTACTATGAATTAAGTAAGCTGTGGAGAGAATAAAACATTATCTATAAATTATTCACAACATGTGTAATAAAAAACAAGTCAAAAAACAATACACGGCTTATAAACCAAATTATGTAAAACTAATATATGTCTGTGTATGGATATAACACGGTTTAAAAAGAGAAACTCCAAGCTCTTCCTATAGATGTGACCTTTATGGGGTTGATTCAGGGGAAGAGGACAGGGGATGATTAAAGAAAATATTAATTTTTACTTCAAACACTTCTGTATCACTTGACTTTTGTTAAGGAATATAAATGATTTCTATAATAATAAAAAAAAAAGCCAAAAAGGCATTTATAGAATCCTATTATTACATGAGCTCATTTAAAAAAAGAATAATGTAACATGTGAATGAACACTAACCCAAAGGAACTGAGATGGGGACACACAAAGGAGGAAAGGCTTACAGATAAAGTTGAATGTCAATTAATTTCACATGCAGAGTGAAAGCTGCTAAGGAGGAAGGATATACCTTGAAGAACTGTGGCAACTACAATAAATCCTCAATAAAAATCATTTAAATTTTCACTAATTCAATTTTGAGTAAACCACTACGCTATTTAAAAAAGCTTGCTAAGTTAAGTTTATAATATAAAGATCAAATTATTTAAATAAATAAATAAATTCAATTTAAATAAATTCATTTGGAGTAGATAATTTAATACCTATTATTCACAAAAAACTAACATTCATATAGTTCCTCAAAACCTATGAACACCCTCAACCTTCACAACTGCCCCCAGGCACTGTCACTATGACTCCCATTTTACAAATGGTAGAGTGATGTGACATGGGTCATACACATAAGGCAGAAGATTCCCTATCCCACGCACTTCCTCAACCCTACCATGCTGTCATCCTAACACCCATAATTAGAAGTGATGCTTGTCCATTTTACTAGAAACAGAACTATTAGGAACTCAGCTTGGCAAGAGTTTGACAGCCATTACTTTTGTTTCACAAATGTACTCAAAACAACAAATGTAGTATTTACGTTTCCAGCAAATACTGTACTTTTACAGCAAATACTGTACTTTTACAGTATTTGCTGTAAAAGAAAAGCTTCATTCATTAAGACATGCTTTCTCCTGAATGAACCTGGATTACTTAGGGCTTTGCTTTATTTTAAACTAATCATCTACATCCACTTATTTACTCAACAAATATTTACTAAGTCCTTAGTATGCATGTGTCAAGAGCTTACTTCTTTACAAAATTCTAAAGTAATCTGTTTTTGATGATTAATAAATTAGCTTATTTATTTTCAGTGCCTAACGTTTTACTAGCAATATTTATTTTTACCATCAAATAAAATTATAACTAGTCATTTAATAACTATATTACAAAACTGAAATACTTAACCCTATATAACATAAAAGTTTATACTTACAAGAGTGATGATTACTTTTTGAGAACTGAGAACTGGCATCTTCTTCTGGGAGTCTAACAAAAATAAATGATTTATCTTGTATTGAGACAGGGAATGTTGGATCATCAGAGATATTCAGCTCTGCATCAAATGTTGGAAACTGGCGTCTTGAGATTCTTAAATAAAGGTAAAATAATACACCAAGAGCATTAGTATCCAAAAACGTATCTTCACATATGAGCAGAGATAATGTCATTACAATAATTAATATCTGTGAATAGGTCATAAATAGGGTAAAAGGACTACCCATATATGCATTATAAATAGTAAATGAGTTTCAAAATACACTTAACAAGACCATAATGTTATCTTTATCCATCAGTCCCCTACCCCTAGCACATTAAAAGCATTAGAAAAAATTGTCATGGAATTTACTAAGCAACATTCTGAGAACTTGACCTACTTTTCTCCAGACCACTAAAGAACCATACCAAGTAGGTATTATCCTCATCTCACAGAGGAGCAACATGAGGCTTAGTTAACTACAGTGGGGTCGTCCAAGATCACAGAGGTAAAAAGCAGGGGAGCTAGGAGGGAAATCTGGGCCCACTGGGCTCCATATTCCTTTCTATTCAAATTAATTTAAACTCTTTGGGGCCTTTTCCATACATTTACATCATACTCTTTCTTTTCTCCTTTCCTCTGTATATATCATATATATGGTCTCATCTTCCCAGCTGAACCAAGTATCCACATCTTCTCTTTGTTTCTGTTCCCTCCTCATCCTTCTTTTGTTCTTGTATTCCCCAAGACTAGCAAGTCAAATCAGAAAGCACAGTAAAGGCCAGGGGCCTTGTCATACTAGAATCCCTCCTTGGTTATTTGGAAGAAAACTGACACCCTGTAAAGACCTAACAGCAGCCTAGCTATCAAAGGTATAGTACCCTACTGTGTCATCTTTCAATCCTTCCCAACAGGGTTGGAAGGGAGGAAAGGAGAAAGAGGGAAGAAGGCTGTCCCTGCTGGAACTATCCCAAATTTAATTTGGGGTACTGAGAATCACCATGGATTTCCTGTTTTGCTTCTGACCCAGGACAGGTAACATACTTCTATCTCTAGAAGCTTTTCCGTGGTATCATTGGGATCCTTCTGTCATTAAACACTTGGTGATGATGACCAAGAAGAAATAATGAAAGGAGCACAGCTCAGCCCAAAAGATATCGAAAGGGTTACTAAAAGGAATTCCTAAATTTCAGATAATATTGAGTTCTAAGAAACCTAGTGTGCTTTGGATTCTTCCAAGATTTCTAGACTTTAAAATGACCAATCATCTACCAACATTCCAAAACTGAGGTGGACTTTAGGTAGGAGAAGAAGAGTTATAGGTAAGAGTTATAGAAGAGTTATAGTTACACTTCCAACTGCATTATTTTTCTTAACGTCCCAGTACGAACCTATATCATCTACCCTATTCCTGTCCATTCTGCCTCTACCCCCACTATCTTTTCCAGGGTAGATGGGGCAGGGAAATAGTAGGCTTTGAATATTCTCGTTTCTGCTGACATCCAACCAAGAAAACGTTTAAGCAACAAAAACAGCATCTTGTAGTCTAATACAATATCCTGTCCTGCTGAATGTCTGAACCCGATAGCTACTGCAAAGACCTCCACATAAGCTACTAAGTTTTTCATCCATCATTAAAGAAGTAAGAACTCTTCTGACAGAAAACAAATCATCGTAAAGAAAGCACTCCTTTGAGCAAAATCTACCTTCCAATTTAATTCTATGTTATCTAGTAAGTCATTTTTTGTCCTCAAGTATAGTCAAAAATCTAGTTCCAGGTCCTAAGCCCCAGATGGATACACACCAGGTCCAAAGGCAGGAGGACAGACACACACAAAATGTTGTACAAAGAAGACCTAAGGCAATGAAGTTTCAGGCTAAATTCGTGATCTTAGCAGCAGTTCAGAACCTGTGCTAAATTTTTATTCAAATCAACTATAATCCTCTGCCACTCAGCTGATTGCCCCATGATCCCTATAATTCCCAAAATAACAGATAGTGATAAGGTAGAACCAAAATAATTCCATGTAGATACAGAAATAAAGCATGCACTACAGCCAATAAAGGGAAAATGAAACCTAAAACCAACCAACAAACAAAAACAGCACCTTGTAAAAGAGGGTCAAAAACAAAGATAGGGCTTCCCTGGTGGCGCAGTGGTTGAGAATCTGCCTCCCAATGCAGGGGACACGGGTTCGAGCCCTGGTCTGGGAAGATCCCACATGCCGCGGAGCAACTAGGCCCGTGAGCCACAACTACTGAGCCTGTGCATCTGGAGCCTGTGCTCCGCAACAAGAGAGGCCGCGATAATGAGAGGCCCGCGCACCGTGATGAAGAGTGGCCCCCGCTCGCCGCAACTAGAGAAAGCCCTCACACAGAAACGAAGACCCAACACAGCCAAAAATAAATAAATAAATAAATAAATAATTTTAAAAAAGATAAATTTTGGCCCAATGAATAAAAAGTCTTTTAATATTCTGTGGTCCCATCACGTCTATTACAGAGGATTACTCTAAAGGCTTATGCAAAGATTAAGGAAAGAGAAGGATTCTTTCCTACTTTAAGGAGAGTAATATGCCATAGGTGCCACCAGGATTCATCAAGGAGTAAAATACCTTTCTCTTTACCTTTTTCTTTTTCTTTTTTTTTTTTTTTTTTTTGCTTTGGGCTCCCCTTAAAAAAATTACAGGAAATGTCTTCCCCAAGTCACCCTTGAACTCTAATGAATTCATTTCCGAGTCTCTGTTCCCCTTGGGTTTATTTTGGTCTCTAAGCCAGATGCAACTTTATTTCACATATATACTTTTAAAATCAGGAAAACACATTTATACTTAAATTTCAACAATAATTTATCTTGGATCAATAATGAAAAATACTTTGCTTTTCTAACTGTGGGACAAAAGGTATACATACCTGAAGGACAGAAAAGGTTTGCTAAAAGAGCATGGTAAACATACTGCACTGAATCACCCTAATTCAAAAGCTAATATTTCTTTTTACCTTTATTTCTAATACGACAGAGGGAAAATGCAAAATTTTAGTTATATTATACCTTGTAGCATTGTCCACAATTAGTTCAGATTCTGCTCTATGGTTTGTCTTTAGTTCAACAGCACAATTTCTTGACTTGAGAGTCTCAAAAAGATCTTTCAGCAAGTTACCAGGTTCAATACTGGGTAACTGTCTAATATCACCTAAAAGGGGGAAAAATAGATAGAGTAGGTTTTATGTAACTGGGATCTCGAAATTTAGAAATTATTTTTATTTCTCCCTACTGATATATGCTATAATTATAAAGACTTACTCTGAGGAAATATGAAAAAAATCTTTGCTTAAAATTACTTAAGAACATTAAGTCTTCAAAAATACTCAACAACAACAATAACAACAAAAACCATTCCAATTAAACAATATAAGATAGAAAAAATAGTGATAACACAGTAAGGTAAAACATGAATTGAACTTTTTTCATATCTATAAACACAGGCAAACTGTTGGGGCATATATTTTCACCAACAGGTAAAGAAAAAAACAGGCCTTAGATATCTAGAATTTAGTCACTTATTCAATCTTGCTCAATGTCTTACTAATCACGGAAGAATCTATGGCCTCAAATAAATAAACTTAACGTACAAAATGCAAAATAAACAAACCCAGTGCATTTCATAATAAATTCTAGTAATGTAGTGATAACATTTTGCTCTATTAAAAATCTTTTTACTTTAAACAAACAAGCAAACCTTAGAGAAAAGAGAAACTATTTTCTGGGTGGAAACTGAGAGAATGCTTAGGCTATTAATAAAATCAACTGCTTACGCAATATCCTCAAATACCTAAAACAGTTATTTATAAATATATTGATTCTCTCATTGCAATTCTATTTTTTCCTCCATTAAAAAACATGGTCTACACATCGGTACTACATAATAGCATCAAACTGAATCTCACCGGAATTGGAGAGGACTTATGAGGCTGGTGAGGTCTAATGTGAATTATTAGCTTAAAATCATAAAATTACTTTTAAGTGGTCTATACTTCAGACTTTCTATTACTTCCAAATGATCTACATCCTGATTTACTCTGAGTCTGTGAGAATTTTACTATTTTAATAGTCATCATTTAGGTAATTACAGTAACTCCTCACAACTCTATTTCATTCACAACCGAGCTTGCTGATATCCTGGCCAAAACAAAGAGCCACCCAAGCTGATAAAGAGACTGGTCAGACTGAACTCAGAGTGGCTTCAGAGTGGGGTCTGAGAAATGGCTTCCCGCCTGTAGGATATGGATATTAAAACAGTGAAATGGTATAAAGAACCTACTAACCACAATAATTTGAACCAAACAATTAGGATTCCAACAATATTTTAACTTACCAAGGATAATAAGCTTAGAAAGTTGGGAGTGCTTACACAGTAAATTTAAAACTGATTTAAAGATTCCGACAGATACCAAACTCCCTTCATCCACAACCAGAACTCTAACCGAAGAAAATTTCCATGGCATGTCCTTGGTCGTTGTTTTTTTCTCCCATAAGTAGAAGCTATAATTGACCTACAAGCAAAGTATGGCATTCTTAAATTCAGGTTATAAAATTTACCAAAAAAAAAAAAAAAAACTTTTTTTTTAACAACATATTCTTTTAAAACAAAACTCTTAAATGGGGAAGGGACAGGGAGGCTGTACATAGAGTAACATAGGGAAACAGACTGAAGAAATAGAGAACACAAAAGTGATAGGATGAATCCCAGAAAAGACAGATGAAATAGTTCAAAAAATTGCTTCCCAGGGAGTACTTGGTGTGTTTAACAAGCTTCTCACACAGCACCATTCCACTGCAAGAATCCCAACTGTTCTCTTATCACTCTTGACCAGAGAGAACTCCCTATTGTTTTCTACCCCCAAATAAACCTTTCTCTTGGCCTTCTGAGATGGCCCAAACACTTAAGCCCCACTCTTCTCCCAACTGTAATACTCTATTCTGGAAATTAGGGGGTGCCTGCCCAAACTAACTATGAAAATACTACTTTTTCTCCTAGTATTCTAAACTCCCTTACTTCCCCAACATTGAAAAAACCACCACCACCAAGACAACTAAAAAAGCTATTTATTACAGGGGTAATAATATTTACTATTTAAAAAAATACAGAAGAGGGAAAAATTTTTTTGTAAAATTACAACCAGAGAATGTTAAATGTTTTGTTGCATACCGTTCCACAAATGTTTCTATGTTGTATGCATATATCTATATATGCTCACTTACACTAAAAAATTATTTGCATTTTTATCTGCTAAACCTGGTATCCCTAGCCCAAGGATGACAAATAAGTGGCATAAGTGCCACCTCAATGCCTCTCCTGTGCCCTTACACTCTTTCCTGAGCCTAAACATGGCTTCAGAAATGTCCTCCCAGCATCCCAACCCGATATTAAGATACTACCAATTGATCAGAGTTGGAACATAAGATGAAATCTAGTAATGATCCCTCTCTGACCTCTCCTTTTCTAATTCAATCCTTCAGACTAAACAGAAGTGAAGGCGTAATGGAAAAAATCATAAACTGATCAGAAGACTCTTCCACCAATGAGCTACACTGAATTTCTCTAGGACCATGCCCACTCATGTGACAAATAAAAGTAATGCAAAAGCAATTTCTAAGGTGGCTCGTGGGTCTATGATTCTAGGTAGCCTTCCTTAGAACTGCTTTCTTCATTTCTCTCTCTTGCTTAGGAACCTAAATGGCTCCGCAGTAAATCAGGTCCAAGCTTCTTTGTTAGGTATACAAGGTCCGTAGTAAATGAGGGGGTCATGGCACCTTGGAAAGAGAAGCAAGCTGGGAGGTCAGAAATGTGAATCCCAGCGCTAGCTCTGCACCCAGTTAAGGTTTGGGATTGGGGCCAATTGTTTTAACACACCCAAATTTTAACTGGCTCTCCTGTAAAATGCAGATAACGTCACTTACCCACTTCACTAGTTTGTCAAGGATTTAATGAAACGGCAAGATACTTTACAAACTTTAAAGCTCAAATTCCCGGTCTAAACCGAGTGTAATTCCCATTATTTTACAATACACAGACTTCATTCCAATCAACGCAGTCCCCTCAAAACCCTCTACATGCACTTGATCATTCACCTCAATGCCTCTGGGAAGGTCTTTCCCTTAAATAAAATGTTCTTCTCCTTACCTGAGCTTCCTCGTCCATTAGACTCCAATTCAATTATTATTTCCTTCAGAAATCTTCCAACGACTAAGTTCCTTGATCTATAAAATGGCAGATCAGGGCTAAAGGAAACTCTCCAACTCTTTACAAGTTTAAAACTTCAGGACTCTTAACTATAGCCAAAGCTATTTTTTTCAAGCATCTTAATTCATTTGAGATTTCTATTATGCAACTACTATTTGCCAAGCACTGTTGTAGGCAAAGGAGATAAAGCACTAAACCAGATGATCCAAGTCCTCACTTTGATGGAGCTTTCATTCTACAAAATGTGGACTCATGTTTGAAACCAGTCCCATTGAGAAACAGGGCATGTGCCAGAATCTAAACTAACTACAGCATTAAGCATACACTTTAGTTTACCTGACTTTTTTTTTTTTTTTCTCATAATAAGACTTTCTCAATGAAGGAAGCAGTACACCGATCTACTTTCTGGCACAAGCTCCTATCTCACTGCAAATAGTAACAGTTTATAGACTGGCTGTTTTGAGTGGCACTGATCTAAATGATTAGCTACCACAAGGCAAGGATCTAGAAGACATTCAATAAATACCTACTGATGGCTGTCAGGAAGAAATGAAAAATAAACTCATTACATTAAGCCCGTGTTTAAAGCAAATGTTTTATGTAGAGAAAAAATGTAAAAGGCTTTACCTGACATAGCGTATAAGCGTTGAAACCAGTTTTCTGTCTCAGTAAGCCAGCTGCTTTCCCTGTAGGTGCTGTAAGTAAAACTTCTATAGCCTTGCCCGGCTTTGGCTGACTTTGCTGGGTGAAGGTAATCCATTCTTCTGGTACATTCTGGTCTTGTTCAAAATCTTCACAAGCTTTTTTCACTTCTCTTTCTTCCAACAGCTCTATATGCTTAAAAAGCTGGCTAACAATTGTGGTCTTCCCACTACCACCTTTCCCACTTATGACTGTCACAGCATTGGAGCAAATCATGTCCAAAGCAGCCACCTGATCCTGATCCAGTTGGACTTCACTTATTTCTGCCTTAACTTCATTTTCACCATTATCCAAAATATGGTCACTGCTGTCCTGCGTGTCCCAAATATCCACAGGATCTTCTAATCTTGTTTCATCAGGTTTACTGTTATTCAGCGTATCATCACTTCCTGAATTCTCAGGTCCTGTGGTGTGAATAGACGCAAGCACCTTTTTGACATCAACATGTAATCGCCATGGCGACCTTGTCATCAGGTCACAGATTGAAGAGGCAATGCCTCTTTCAGCCTGGTAAAGGTCATAAAGAAAGACACAGCCCTTCTCATACGTCACCACACCGATATCCTTCAAGAACTTCAGAGACTGCCAAGCATCATGAAAAGACATGCGGTCTGACAATTCAGAAGTTAAGTCAGCTTCTTCAACACACGTGTGCCCTTGCTGTCTACACATCTGCTTCAGTTCAGAATATATTACTAATGCATTCTTCTCCAAATCAGTCATCAACTGGAGAAGAGACCTGCACTGACAAAACGATGTCCAACTTGCCTCACATTGCAGAAGCTTCAACTGTCTGTAGGTTATCTTTAAGAAAAGAAAGTTCAAGTTTGCTTCATAAAAATTATAAATATTGATGACTATTATGAGAATTACAGTGAAAACTATGGTGTTTATTAATAATTTTTTAAGTCCCAGAAGACATGTGTTTCAACAAAATTGGGGGAAAAAAAACTATGTACCAAATACATCACTAATTTTTTTTAATTAACTGTACTGTGATTAGAGATCTATATAATTTCATAATTAAAATTATGTTTTTTCAAAGCAATACACATACAGTTTTAAAAGTCAAATAACACTATGAGACTTATCACAAAAAATAGGAATCCTCTGACTTACCCTTTCCATGCCTTCTAAAGGCAACACCCTCAACATTTTCAGTTATTTCTTCCAGGATTTATCTCCACATTTCTACGTAGTTTATACTATTCCTTAATTTTTTTAAAAAAAAACTAGGTAATTAGAGTTAACTCCTTACTATGGAAAGTCTTTCTTCATGGAAGTTTGCTCCCGTTATACTGTCACTTCCACACATGCTTCTCTTCCTCCCATCTTTGAGAAAAGTTACAGTATACATTTTGAAAACTGATTTTGGTTAAATCAGTGTAAACAGGATTCACGGCTGAGTGACATGATATGCTGTGATTACATTAACTTTGTGTTGAACTCTTGTGTGTATTGTGAGGTTACTGACTGCCTCATTTTCTTGGCTTGTTTAGTTTTCCATATGCCTATCAACAATTCTGCCCAAACTCTACTGAAAAGGTACAGAACTTCCTTCACCATGATCCACTAAGTAGGTTGTCTACCAGCTCCATTTTTTTTTCCATGGAGACATCACCCCTGGAGCCCTCCATACATTTTATGGGCTGAAATGTGTCCCCCCAAAATTCGTATGTTGAAATCCTAACACCCAGTACCCCAGAATGTGACCATATTTGGAGATAGGGTCTTTAAGGAGGTAATTAAGTTAAAATGAGATCACTGGGGTGGGCCCTAATCCAATATGACTGGTGTCATAAGAAGATTTTAGGACCCAGACAAGCACAGAGGGAAGACCATGTGAAGACACAGGAAGAAGACAGCCATCCATAAGCTAAGGAGAGAGGCCTCAGAAGAAACCAACCCTGCTGGCACCTTGACTTTGGATTTATAGCCTCCGGAACTGTGAGAAAATAATTGTCTGTGGTTTAAGGCACCCAGTCTATGCTGTTTGTTACAGCAGCCCTAGCAAATGAATATAAAACCTCAGTAAAAGTCTTTATTCTGGGTGGTGGTTTACATGCTGAAAAGGTGACTCCAAGCCTCCTTTTCCCACTTGAGTCCCACTTGCTCTGCTTCTCTTTCTTACTGAATAAATATATATAATAATCTAATGTTCCAGAATCTCATTTTTCCAAGCATATTGAAATCATAGTCATTTTATAGAGGGAACAAATTCATTATTCCAGTATTTCTCAAATGGGGGGCAGGGGGTGAGATCTGTAAACATTCTTGGGGATCCCACCAATTATCTCAGAATTTTTAAATTGTATTTTCATTTGGAAAACCACCTATAACCAAGTACTGCTAAGATTTAAGTGTCACATTTGGTTTTCAACATCTCTGGAGCTTCACAGTGCCACTTTACTACTCCTGGTCTCTAATAAGAAAAACAGAAGTGCCAAAGAAATTGTAAATAACATTATTGTGCCAAAGAAAAAAAATCAAATGGCATCATCATACACCATATAAATAATGAAGGTCTTCGAAAGTTCAAATAGGAAAGTGAGGAACTGCGTAGCACAGCAGAATGGACTTGCGAAACTCATAAGAACTTGTCTTCGATGAGATCTATATTCAAGGTGCAATGGCAATTTAGTTACAAAAAATGTCCTATGAAATTAAATTATGTAACTTAAGTATTGATAATTTGAATGTCATTTATTTTGTTATTTTGTTTTCCTTTGTAAATTTATTGCATAAGAGCTACAGGTAGAAGAAGTTTATATTTAGTTGCAACACTGCAAGGAAAATAAATCAACATTGAAGTCATACAAATTTCTTTCCCTTGAAAGAGATGCAAAAAAACTGTCAAGCTTGAGACATCCTCCCTTGTATAAGATTACAAAATGCTAAACAAATGTCTTTCTTACTTTACGAAATCCGAGTTTCCATGGCTGTGTACGTAAAATCTCTTCTATCTCTTCCAACACCTCTGCAGAATCTGAGCTTATGAGCCGTTTAAAGTGTCGGGGCAGAAGAACTGGAAGGAATTCCATTATTTTTGGAAACTGCAAAGCTCTCATCACTGTTATATATGGAACTACAGGATATCAGAAAAGAACAAATAAAAACATACAAATGCGCTCCTAGAGCAACTGATTTGATGGACTTTCCCACTTAGCACAACCAGTTTAAGAAATCCAAATCAAACAGAGAGTAATAAATTTACTGTGACCAGCAAGAAAATTGATTGTATTATAACAATTGCTTTTGTATCAAGATGGTTTTCATTGTGTTTAACACCAAAATTTATGTTCTTCAAATGCTTAGATAGCTACCTCTTAGACTTTTGTTTCCTTCTGCTTGCAATAGAATCAGAATAAAATTTCTGACTCAATAATATATAGATAAATTTAAAGCTAAGCATTAAAAATCATTTACATATTAATCTTTATAATCATTCTTCTTACTGTAATCATGATGCTTTCATCATTGAAATCATTCAATGATGTACTGCCAAATTTATTTGATAAAATTAAGAAATGAAATATTCCATATGTGTGAATGTCCAGATAACAAACCATATTTAAAAGTTATTTTAAACTATTTTGAACTGAAATCTTTCCAAAATGGATTGCTCATATTCTTGCCTTTCTTCTCTGCCTTCTGAAACAGAATAATTGATAACTGAACTTCTTCTTAATGACTCAAGGTAATCCTATGGACACAAAAGTTAGAGAGAGACCTAGAATCACACTTTTAGAGCAGGAAAGGAACTGAAAGGTGTTTAAAGATCATCTCACCCAATCTCTTCACATTATAATGAGGAACCTGCAATGTCAATGACATACTCCAAAAGCAATACAAACACATTTCATCAAACCAATTTAAAAAAAGAATGCTATACCAAGATATCAATACTGTACTGGTAATATTTTAAACACACCAGTCATCCAGTATCTCAATTACACTAAAACTCAATGATAAAATCACTTACTTGTGTTTTCCAGAGGAAGCAGTATCTCGTAATCTGGTGGTGACTCTTCTTGCGTTTTCTGTGTAGAATGTTTTTGAGTATTCCTTCCAATATTCTTTTGGTAAGTTCTTAATTTTTCCCTAAGATTTTCAAAGTTGAGGTCTTTATAACTTGATTCATCATTTACCCATGCTAAAAATTTATTTCTGTTTTCACTGGGGACATTACAGTCTTTAAGAAAGAGGGAACAGATGTGTAACTGATTTGGTGCTGACATATCTGACTGTAAAAAGTAAGAAGGAAATCCTTGAACTTGATAGCTCCTTGATCCTACAGGCTGTACCTGTACCTTCACTCGCCACCAAGGACCCATTAATGGAAAACGTCCAAACACTTCACATTGCTGGTGAGTGTTTTCATCAAAAATTGAAACTAAAAAAAAAAAAAAAAAAAAAAGTTAATTTAGGATAATTTAAAATTTCTTCCCAATGTTTTGTCAAATCCACTACTCTCTTTAATCCCTGGACAGTACCCTCTACAGATGTCTATTACAGTGTCTATATTCCACTTACCTGTTTATCTGTCTCCCTCTACTACACTGTAAGCTCTCTAGAACATGACAATGTTTCATCTGTTTTTGTATTTCAGGAGGGAGGCATGGTACATGGCAAAAGTCTGTTGTTCCTCTTCTAAAAGCAGGCCTCTCTCTGCTACTCTGATCTCAGTCAATACTGACCTTCAAGCAGTTTCTAAAAAATGTCATGGTCCCTCCTACCCAGGGCCTTTGCAAAAGCTGTTCCACTTGCCTTAAATAATTTCTTCCTTACTGTTTACCCCATTTACTACAGACCTCAGCTTAATTGTCACTTCCTCAGGAAAGCCCTGAATCTCATGAATATAACCTCTCATAGCACTTCTTACTATTCCTTCTAAGCACTGAGTGATATTATAGTTATTTCTGTGATTATTTATAGAATGTCTGTTCTTTTTTTTAAATTATATCTCAAAGCTCTTAATTTTTATTTTTATTTATATATATATTTTTGGCTGTGTTGGGTCTTCGTTTCTGTGTGAGGGCTTTCTCCAGTTGCGGCGAGTGGGGGCCACTCTTCATCACGGTGCGCGAGCCTCTCACTGTCGCGGCCTCTCTTTGTTGCGGAGCACAAGCTCCAGACGCGCAGGCTCAGTGGTTGTGGCTCACGGGCCCACTTGCTCCGCGGCATGTGGGATCTTCCCAGACCAGGGCTCGAACCCGTATCCCCTGCATTGGCAGGCAGATTCTCAACCGCTGCGCCACCAGGGAAGCCCAGAACGTCTGTTTAATTCATTAGAGGGTAAGCTCCATTAAGACAGCAACCTCATCATCTAATCTCTCCAAGGTATCCCAACAAAACAAACACCTTGCTTGGAAGATGGTAGCCAATCACTAACACTTTCAGGATAAATGACTAAACCCTCCACAAATACTTAAAAATTTTCTGTCTAAACCTGTGTTGTCCACTCACCTGTGACTATTTAAATTAATTAACATTAAAATTTAAAATTCAACTCCTCAGGTGCACTAGCTGCATTTCAAGTTCTCAATAGCCACATGTGGCTAACAGCTGTTGTATTGGACAGAGCAAATATAGAGCAATGCCATCACCAGAGAAAATTCTACAGTACAGCAGTGGTCTGAACATTGAAACATTCTTAAACATCAGTCACCAGGTTCACATAAGAGGTATAATTCTTAGGACAGGAAACTATCCAAGGTAAACACAGATCACAAGGTTATTAACACAAGGTTAATGAATCAACAGTGCCTTGGGGTGTTTCTTATGTGCGTGTGTGTCTAAGTAGCTGAAAAGTAACCACATACTCGACTCCAGGAAAGACAGGAAAATAGTTAAAAGCCCTGATTCTGGGTGTGAATACTGGCTGGACACCCATTGTTTCCTCGACTATGAAACTACCTGAAAAAGTTGTCATCATTAAATGAGATACACGTGGAGCCCAAGCTTAACACATAGTATTTGCTCAAGTCTCTGCTATTCTTGTGGTTGTTGCTGTTTTTATTTTATCCTAAACAGGACGAAACAGCTAGGCCATCCCAAAGGAAATCTATTAGCAGCGATGGGGCGCCTTACTTGGGACGAGGCCATAATGGGAAACAGTTCATTAATCCTCCAAACCCATCCCCAGGGGCGAGTTGCTTCCTCACCACGGAGCCGACCAGGGAGGCTGCCCGCCTTTACGCCCCCACTGCAGAGCTCCTCGGCATCGACAAACACCGTATCTTCCTCTTCCTCCGCATCCCCCCTCAGATAATCATCTTCGTCCTCCACCAGGTCCTTGGGTGGGAGCAAAGGTCCCTGTAGCTCGCGCAATGCCTGACTCAGCGAAGCCATACTCCACTCTCCCGAGCTCAACCCAAATTCCGGAAAACCCGGGCTACGTAGACGCCCAAGATCAGCCAATCAGCTCCGCGACTGTAGGACCGTCAGCTTCCAGGGGGTTGGGAGAAATGCATGAAGTGGGTTAACTGTATGGTGACGGATCGCAACTAGACTGTAGTGGTGATCACGCTCTAGTATATACAGATGTTGAACCACAATGCTGTACATCTGAAACTTATTTTCTAAAAAAACACCATCAGCTTTCGCAAACGCTCCCACTCCCCCGGCGGCTAGCTTGCGCGGAGGGGCGGGGCGGCAGCGAACCTCCGTCCCAAGCTCCCAGCGGAGGACCGGGATTGGGTGGGGAGGGCCGAGGCTCAGCTGGGGGCGGGCAAGCGGCGGAGCGGATGCGGGGGCGGGGTGCTCTCTCCAGCCAGACTTGAGGCTTCGCCAGGTGCCCGGAGGGAATCAGCTGATTGGGCAGCGGCATACGGGCACTTGCAGAGCAGCTAACCCGCTGCGACTCCTGCATAGAGAGAAACGCGAGCGAACGCCAGTCTAGTGAACCCAGAGAGCCTGGAAAAGCAAGCCCTCCCCGACGCCTCCAAAACGAAAACCCAGATGCCCTTCGGGCCACCACCCAAAGCGCAGAACCGCGAATCTCCAATCGGGAGACCCGCCTAGTCGTGACTCCTTTGGGCCTCTGTTTTCGTCAGGTGTTGCATTTATATAATCAAAGGCACTTTACAGATCTCTAGGCCCCATTCCATACCCATTGTATCGGGATCTAGGGCAGAGACCCAGGCTTCTTTTCAACCCACGTCCGAAGTTGTAGATTCTGATGCTCAGCCACATTAGATGACTTTCAAAGTCCTCTTTATCATTTCCTCTGTGAGTACACCCTAGCCTCCCAAACTTCTTTAAGCTGGACTGCTGCCTGCTCACAGTGGGGCAAAAAAGTCTAGTTACAGCCCAGGGTATAGACAGGAATGAGGGAAAGCAAGTAGAAGACAACAATGGTTTAAAAGTTATTCTGGGGCTTCCCTGGTGGCGCAGTGGTTGAGAATCTGCCTGCCAATGCAGGGGACACGGGTTCGAGCCCTGGTTCTGGGAAGATCCCACATGCCGCGGAGCAACTGGGCCCGTGAGCCACAACTACTGAGCCTGAGCATCTGGAGCCTGTGCTCCGCAACAAGAGAGGCCGCGATAGTGAGAGGCCCGCGCACCGTGATGAAGAGTGGCCCCCACTCGCCGCAACTGGAGAAAGCCCTCACACAGAAACGAAGACCCAACACAGCCAAAAATAAAAATAATAAATAAATCATAAATTAAAAAATTTTTTTTAAAAAAGTTATTCTGGAGCCATGGTTCCCATACTTGATGGGGATAGTGTTTGAAAGTCATGGTACTTCTTGAGGAACACCATAAAATATATTACTACATTACTATTTTGATACTATTGTGAAATTACTCAATAATAAACCTAAAATAACTAAGCATACACTGTTTGCTAAATCCAAAAGTATCTTATTCTAGAGTCTAATATAGATAAATAACAACCACCACCAAAGTTTTTTTGTTTGTTTAATTTATGGGACCATAGACCTGAAACTAACACAACTTTGTAAATCAACTATACTTCAATAAAAAATAAAGTTCTTTTGTTCTTTTTTTAAAAACTTACAGGGGAAAATACTAAAATTGATTTTTTTTCCTTTGGGTCCAAAGCAACTTTTGTTACTTTTAGAAACACTCTCTGTTGCATCAGTGTTTCCAAGGATCGTCTGTATGAGGTGGAACGCCTTCCTTAACACTCAGGATGGCTGCTGTTTCCAGCACAACATGGAATCTGATCTGACAAATGTCTCACCACTAGTCTCTTTGTTACTAAATGCAGTGGATACCTCTCTGCCTTTGTCTTGCCTCACCTCTCAACAGTATTTGACACAGATAACTATTTTCTTCTTGTAACACTCTGCTTCCTAGGCTTTTGTGACTTGTCTTCTCAGGTTTTCCTCCAACCTCTCTGGCCATTTATAGTTTCTTTGGGTTCTTCTACTGGCCTCTTAAGTACTTGTGTTCCCCAGGGTTCCATCCTAAGCACCTTCTCACTCTGTAATCCTTCTCTCAATCATCTTTCACCTACTCTGTCACCTACATGCTAATGACCTCAATCTAATCTCCAAACCTGTGCAAACAACTGCCTATTAGATGCCAGGACTGGATGCTCCTTGGCTCCCTCTGACTCAACGTATCCAAACTGAAAGCTACCTGCTGCCCAAATGTGGGTCACTTATGCATTTATACATAAGATAACCTTGTTACCAACAGGATGATTTAGGCACAAGACTCCAGATGTTAAGCTTCTGTTTATATAACTCAATTGCATTCTAGGTAGTGTAGGTTAGGATTCAGGATGGTGAGGACTTTGCTTCTTTACCTGTTGATTCCTCATTTTTTAAAATGTTAACAATTCTAGGTTCCTGGATACCATCTTTACAGTACACAGTAAGAAACAATACTCAAACCTGGCTGTGCCTCAGAATCACTTGGGATGTTTCTAAAAATATGATTCTTGAAGCTACATTTCCACAAACATAAGACAACATAGGCATAAGGTTATTCACTGTATAACCTTTGTAGTAGCAAAGGATTGGAAACAGTAGAAATGTGCACCAGTAAGAGACCTATTGAATAAACTATTGTACATCCACACAATGGAGTATTCTTCAGCAATTTTATAAAAGAAAGAATGAGGAATACCTTTTTGAACTGATAAGGAGACCTTCCAGGATATTACATTAAATAAGAAAAAAGACATAAAACAATGAAAATAGTTTTATATGTTTGCATATGCTTCTTTCTGCAAAAACAAAACAAGCAAACAAACACAGGGAACATAAACCAGAATTTAATGAAAATAGTTACCTACAGATAGAGTGGAAACAGGATAACAGAGAAAAAGATGGGAACAAGATCTCTGAGTAACTTTTTATAATGGTTTTGACTTCTGAACCATGAAAATGTTTCACATATTCAAAAATAAACAAAATCAAAACCTAAAATTGAACACAAACAGAAACAAAGGAAACTATCTATCAAATGGATAACATAACCTCTCAGGGAAAATAATTACTTCAAGTTACTTTTGAATACTTCGAATAAATATTTTAAGTTACTCTGACTATATACCCTTAGTAGGTTATATTCTGAGGACAAAAGATCTACAAAGTAATCTTAAAATTTACCACACACTATGGTTAATGTTAGTTGTAATATTGTTATTGTAATTTGAATACAATGTGTATTGTAGGATAAAGCAAATAAGTAAATGTCTTTGTGTTTTATCAAAGGAAGGTTTTTAATGTACATGAAGAGAAATACAAACATAGAATAAAAGAAGTTAAGAAAAACTCCTATAGCATTATACCTGAGCTGGAAATATCAATATGAGCTTGTGATTTCTTAAAATACGTATTCTAGCTCTGTCTACTGAAAGGGCCTGAAAGTAACGTCACCCCAGTAACTCTGATCACATCTACCACCTTCATGTTGGTTTTGGAATACCATTTCTTATTAAAAGAAATGGAGGCTTCTTAAGAAATGGCTGGGGCTTCCCTGGTGTCGTAGTAGTTAAGAATCCGCCTGCCAATGCAGGAGACATGGGTTCAAGCCCTGGTCCGGGATGTTCCCACATGCGGCGGAGCAACGAAGCCCGTGCGCCACAACTACTGAGCCTGCGCTCTACAGCCCGTGAGCCACAACTACCGAAGCCCGCGTGCCTAGAGCCCGTGCTCCACAACAAGAAAAGCCACCACGATGAGAACCCCGCGCACCGCAACAAAGAGTAGCCCCTGCTCGCCACAACTAGAGGAAGCCCGCGCCCAGCAACGAAGACCCAACGCAGCCAAAAATAAATACATTAAATAAATAAATTAATTTTTTTAAAAAAAGAAGAAATGGCTGATTCCACCTCCAGGACAGGGAAGTACAAGGTGGCCCTAGGATTTCCTGTACCAGAAGGCAAGGAAGCACTCAAAAGCTAACAGGGTTATGATAAAAAGGACTCAGGAGCCAGCTTGAAGGGCCTCCCACTAGCCAAATTTAGAGAGATTTGAGTAACAAAAAGAATAATGACTGCACTTGATTGTAACACACTGAGCAAATGAAAACTGATGTGTCCATTGTGATACTCACTAAAAAAATTTTTTTAAGGAAAGGAAGAAAAGAATGTCAGTTAAGGAATTTAACTGACATTAAATAAGACAGTATGGAGAGTAGTATAGAGGTTCCTTAAAAAACTAAAAATAGAGTTACCATATGATCCAGCAATCCCACTCCTGGGCATATATTCGGAAAAGACAAAAACTCTAATTCGAAAGGATACCTGCACCCCAATGTTCGTAGCAGCACTACTTACAATAGCCAAGACATGGAAGCAACCTAAATGTCCATCGACAGGTGAACAGATAATGAAGATGTGGCACATATATACAATGGAGTATTACTCAGCCATAAAAAGAATGGAATAATGTCATTTGCAGCAACATGGATGGACCTAGATATTACCATTCTAAGTGAAGTAAGTCATATAGAGAAAGACAAATATCATATATCACTTATATATGGAATCTTAAAAAAATGATACAAATGAACTTATTTACATAACAGAAATAGACTCACAGATATAGAAAACAAACTTATGGTTACCAAAGGGGAAAGGGGAGGGGGAGGAATAAACTAGGAGTTTGGGATTAACATATACACACTACTATATATAAAATAGATAAACAACAAGGACCTACTGTATGGCACAGGGAACTATATTCAATATCTTGTAATAACCTATAATGGAAAAACTTTGAAAAAGAATATGTATATAACTGAATCTCTTTGCTGTACACCAAAAACTGACACAACATTGTAAATCAACTATACGTCAATAAAAAGTTGTTTGTTTTGAAAAAGTAAAAAATAAATAAAAAATAAAAGAAATTTAAGAAGAAATTCTAAAATAAAAAACACCATTTTGCAATCCCCAGTATAAAAACTAATTCAAGCGAGGATCACCAAAGGATACTAAAACCACTAAGTGAAAAGTCACTGGGGAGCTGATAGTCCCATGGCTATAAGAAATTATAAATTGTGAAGGGGAAAGTGGACCTTTACAGTGGAGACACTTGTCAGTCTCCTCTTAATCAAGTTATCAAACTTAGTGCCGTTAATAATGGCACAAACTGATGTGTGTCTCATGCTGTGATGCACTATGATTACATAAGATCAGCTATGAAGTATTTTTGCCAAAAATATTTAACCTGATTTTAATCAAGGTTCTATACAAGCACTGTCCAATGGAAATATAATGTGAAGCACATATGCAACGTAAAAGTTTCTGGTAGCCACATGAAAAAAAGAAACAGGTGATATTAATTTTAATGATGCATTTTACTTAATCCAATATATCCAAAATATTATTTCAACATGATAATCAATATAAAATTATTAATGAAATATTTCACACTCTTTATCCTAAATCTTTGAAATCTGATGTGTATTTTACCCTTATAGCACACCTCAGTTTGAACGAGCCACATTTCAAGTGCTCAATAGCCACATGTGGCTGGTGACTGTAATATTGGACAGCAAAGTTCTAGACCTACTTTTCAATTTGCCCAAAATCCAAGGAACTGAGGTACAAAGTGAATAATACCACGTGGAAACAAAAAGATCTAGAATAAAGGTCAGAAAGTAAATACTTCAGGCTTTTCAGGCCACAGATGGTCTCCATCACATAATTCCTCTCCTCCCACTCCCTCTCCCTCTCCCCCCACCCTTTTTCCTCCCCCTTTTTCTTTTCTTTTTTTTTTTTTTTAATTTTCTTCTAAAACCCTCTTAAAATGTAAAAACTATTCTTAGCTCTAGGGCTGTACAACAACAGGCCATAATATGTGCATACTCGATCTGGCACATGGGATATTTTACAAGACAACTGACCTGGATTTTCCAAAAAGTCAATGTCATGGGCAAAAAGGCAGGAAAGAGCAAGAGGGATTCCAGGATTGACAAGAGGCCAGTAGCTGAAGTCAAGAGTAGGAGGAGTGGGTAGGAGATGAGGCTGGACAGAGAGCCTGGCTAGAGCCAGAACTTGCAGTACTTTGGGAGGCCACAGTGAGAAGCCAGTGAAGGTCGTAAACAGAAGCTTAACCATATTCTTCTGAAAACATGGCTATTCATCTCACACAAACCAAGCTCTCATTTCAATATCCCCTTGAAATCCAGGCAATGTTTGTTAAATAAATCAATCAACCTGAATCATGAAGCAAAGAATTTCAGTGTCTCATTCATATTGCTTCTCATGTAGAAGTTTTTTCCCCTAAATTACACAGAATGTATTTTCTAGTTACACTGGAAATACATTTGTTTTAGTGTGCCTGGATGGTATCAAGGCAGCTAACACACTGTGAAGCTATCATTAGTAAAACCTAAACGTTTTATTGGGAGAGTAGGGAGGGAATAAGGTTTAGTGACCTGTTTAATTAATGACTAGGTAAAGCATGCAGTTAAGATGTAGTCATGATAATGATGGTTTCACAGTTATGGGAAAGCACTCTGAATTAATTTATCCAGGTGAATGTTTAAATTAGCATTTTGTCTGTTTTGTTTACTAAACTGGGGTCCGAAGGAGAACAGTAGAACTAAAAAATGAATTAAATAATAGGATTACCAAAGAGATTGACAATTACAGAGCAGAAATCCTAATTAAAAATGTGTTAGATTTTGTTCAGTTAAGAGATTGCATGTGTGCGGCACGTATTACCCCTGTCTACTGGTATCTCGTTCCCCTCTCTTTCTAGGCACACAGTAGGGCTGTACTTCACCTATTTGGAGTTAGTCATGGCCATCTGACCTGCTTTGGCTGATAAAATGATAGCGAAGCATCATTTCAGGGTGGAGGCATTTAATTTTGGGCGCTCAACTCTCCTTGCCTTGGTGATTGTAGGAGTGTGAGGTGCAACGATGAGCCATCATCTAATGGACAACTGCCCTGGAGAGTGACAGGGACCCGCAGTAGGGTCTGAATAAATAAGGAGAAATCCTTTTGTGTTAATCCACTAAGGCAGTGGACTTGTTTCTTTCTTTCTTTTATAAATTTGTCAATTTATTTATTTTTGGCTGTGTTGGGTCTTTGTTGCTGTGCGCGGGCTTTCTCTAGTTGCGGCGAGTGGGGGCTACTCTTCGTTGCGGTGTGTGGGCTTCTCATTGCTGTGGCTTCTCTTGTTGCGCAGCACAGGCTCTAGGCGCATGGGCTTCAGTAGTTGTGGCTCGCGGGCTCTAGAGCACAGGCTCAGTAGTTGTGGCGCACGGGCTTAGCTGCTCTGTGGCATGTGGGATCTTCCCGGACCAGGGCTTGAACCCATGTCCCTTGCATTGGCAGGTGAATTCTTAACCACTGTGCCACCAGGGAAGCACTGGACTTGTTTCTTTTTTTATTTATTTATTTATTTATTTTTATTTTTGGCTCCGTTGGGTCTTCGTTGCTGCGCGCAGGCTTTCTCTAGTTGGGGCTACTCTTCGTTGCGGTGCACGGGCTTCTCAGTGCGGTGGCTTCTCTTGTTACGGAGCACGGGCTCTAGGCACACGGGCTTCAGTAGTTGTGGCTCGCGGGCTCTAGAGCGCAGGCTCAGTAGTTGTGGCGCACGGGCTTAGTTGCTCTGCGGCACGTGGGAATCTTCCCAGACCAGGGATAGAACCCGTGTCCCCTGCATTGGCAGGCAGATTCCCAACCACTGCGCCACCAGGGAAGTCCCTGGACTTGTTTCTTAAGTCAGCAGAACCTAGCCTATCCTTCCTGACACAATAGTGACCACATACCAGATGGTTGTGTTTGGTGAGTATAGTGAGGGACATAAGTAAATAATAATGGCCCTTGCCAAAAGTTTCTATAATTTAATTAAGGTATGTAGATTTGGGATTAATGGGACACGGGGCTGGAAAACTGCACTGGGGGCCTGATTCAGAGGACCTTTGAAAGCTAAAACACTGTGAGAGTATTGTGCAGTCCCAAAATAGATTTAAAGAAGCAAAAAGGGGAATTATACTCAATATTTTATAATAACCTATAGGGGAAAAGAATCTGAAAAAGAATATATATATACATATGTATATATATACATATGTATATATATATGACTGAATCACTTTGTTGTATACCTGAAACTAACACAACATTGTAAATCAACTATACTTCAATAAAAAAAGAAGAAACAAAAAGACTTACTCACAAAGAGCTGACATCTAGTTCCATAATTCTCTAATCAGGACTCCAGACTCCTGGTAGGTAAGTGGTGGTACACCAGAAAGGGACAAAAAGTCTCAAGATAAAAGGCTTTTTGAAGTGTCCAGTTGTCTCATAATGTTATCTAGTACACTGTTCTAATATTTAAAAAAATAAGGATGCATTACATAGAATGAAAGGTTGGCAAGAATTTTTAAGGTAAAAGATAAAACTTAAAAGTAATTTCACCTTTGCGAAGACAGACTGGCTAGTACCTCAAGACCCCATGAGGCATGCAAGCCCTCTTCTTTGCCATATGGGCATTTCAGTGGAAATGCTGATGAAATTAACTGACTTTGATGTTAAGCCCCTGTCTCTAAATGTTACAAACAAAGAAATGGCCCCAGTCACCTCAATTGCAATTCAATTTAGTTTGCTTTATTACATAAGTTTTTGCTCAAGCTAAAATATTGGTAGGGCTAAATCTATGCCCTTCTATTTCTGTTTCAGTATATGAGTTTTTAAGTTGTAGGAGAATATATTGATAAAAAATTATTGCCTCCTTAAGTATATTTTCTAGAAGCTCCTTTCCTAACAAACATGCCATGAGTGAGGTAAGCACCAAAGCAAAAGCATTCAGCTCTGTTACCACAGAGAGGTGGTGCTGGGGGTAGATCCCTACTCAGTCATATTGGTCTTTATTTGTGAGGCATTTTATGCAAATTATTGATCTAATCTTATACAATAAGTGAAATAAAAAATAGAAATAAAAAACAGAAAAAGTATGGGAAGTAGTCATAAGAAGATTACAACTCATTTATTCAGTAAATATAGATTTCAGGACAGTTATTGTTCTGCGTACTGGAGAAGAACAGTGAACAAAACAGACCAAGTCCCGGTATAGTCTAGTGAGAGGAGATAGTCAAAAGTAAGTAAGTACAAATATCAAGTGATGATGAGAACTAGGAGCAAAAATAAGAGTAAGGATAGAGAATGTCCAGAGTGGAAGTTACTTATTTCAGATATGGATCGATAGAAACAGAGGCAGAAATATTAAACTGACATTGATAAGATAGTGTGTTACATTGGCTATGGGATGAATTATTGAACAGAAGGAAAGCAAATCAGGGACCAAGTAAAAAGTGCTATGCCCATGCAATTCATAATCAGCAATAGAAGACTGACTTCATGGGATAGAAATATATTTGAGCATTCCATAGGGTCCACCCTATTTCAGAAATCAAACTGCCTTCAGATTAGCAGGTGTGTTTCCCTGGGTTTATTTTAAATGGCTGGAGAATTTCCTCCTTTGGTGAGAAGATTCCGCATGTGACATCTACTTCTGGCCAAGGACAAAAAAAACCCATCCAGCTTATGAAGCACGGGAGAAAAGTAAGATATAAAGAACTAGGCTGGAATAATAAGGAGCAAAAAAGAGAAGGGATGTCTGAAAGAGAGACAGACAAGGAGTACAATGCAGAAAGAGAATTACACTGAGGATAACTACACTGAGGTAGATGCATGGCAGGAGAGAAAAGAATTTGAACACTCTGCTTTAAAAACAAGTCATAATGCTGTAATACCACCTCATCTTACCCAATGGCAGATTTCATTAAGAAATATAAAATCTCCAAAATTCCATTTTTGATGGAAAAAAAAAACAGAGAATGTGGAGAGTGCAAAGAAAATGTTTTCACACTCAGAAAACAGAATATTTCTGTATTTTTATCTTCATCCTTTATTATTATTTATTATTATGATAAACAATAATAATGGCTAATTTTGAGTGTTTACGAGGTGCCAACCACAAAGTGCTTTTTGTGAATTAACTCATTTACTCTTCACAACAGCCCCATGAAGTGGTAACATTAAAATGCCCATTTTATTTTGTAGTTAAATTAAGATTTAAAATCTTACATTAAAATTTTCAAATATTTCACTAATAATAATAATAATAAACAAGATGTCCATTTTAATTATGAGGAAACTGCTACTGAGAAGTAAAATGACTTGATTAAGGTTGGAAATGGCCGAGCCAGGATTTGAAGCCAGGGAGTCTGGCTCCAGTGCCCATGCTCTTTCCTGCTACATGTTCTCAGCTTCTGTGGATGCACCCAGAACACTCTGGGGTTGTGTGCAGACTCATATTGCAGCAGATTAAAACTCATTCTTGATTTGTTGCCTCTCTCTTGTTTGTTTGAGAGTTGTAAAACCTACACATACTTCTCTGAGATCTTAGAGTAGATTTAAAACTATGATAAAGATACCTACAACCTGATGTCATCGATTAGTGATAAATAACTCAAATTGCATGGAGGTTACTTATTTTTCACATAGTTAGTGGATCAAGTTATAAGAACTCTATATTCAGGGGTCTGAGGTTCATCGTACATGTGGGAGAAATGAATGCTCTTTACCTCTTTCCTGGCTGGCTCTGTTTTGGAGACATTATTGTTGGCTGACACCTTCCCCATAATATTTGACCATGAGTTCACATTTTGAGAAAAACTACTTCCTTACACATCTCACAATGCTTTTCAAAAATCTCCACCTATTATTTCTTTCCTAAATCATATGATTGCCAAATGATGGGGGTAAGCACAAGGTCTGAGGCATTTCTGTAGTGGGGAAATTCACCTAAAAAGATGACACTAAGATAGACACTCAGATATTGGTACATCTAATTAATCCCTAAGTTGTATCTATGCTTCCTCTTTCTCTGAAATATCTCTTTGATTGCCCCTTCATTACTATGGCAGGGCCATCCCTAGGGTGTGTGTGCCCCTGCACAAGGATTTTTTATAGGGCCCCTGTCTATGTAAACAATTGAAGCCACCCTAAATCAGCATGTCAGTGCCATTCTGGCAGCCCAATCTCACACAATCCTTTAAAAAGAAAATACTGTGTTGTCCAATGGGCATGATTAGCTTGCCAGGTCACCATCCCAGAATCAGGACCTGGCAACAGAACCCCAGGATGACTGCACAGGCATGAGTTATGGAGCAACTTGGGACAGCTGGTCAACCCACTCATTGGACAGCAGATGGGAGAGCATCCCAAAAGGGAGACACTGGGACTGAACTCACGTGGGGCCCGGTTCTAGCTTGGACTGCCCCATCCAGATAGATGCCAATGCAATCTCAGCTGGTCCTAAGTACCAGAGAAGCTCTAAAAAATTGAGGATGTCCCTCAAAGAGAGAGACCCTTTGGATGCCTCGGGCCCTTGTTAGGAGCCCTGCTTGACCAAGTCTGAGTCACACCAACACCTTATTCTGTACCCTTTTCACATAATATATTACAGCTTCCTCCTGGTTAGCCTCCAGACCTCCACTTTCTTTCCTTTTGTGTCCATTGCTCTCATAGTACAAACATACTATAATATTTTACTGTCTTACTTTGCACCCTGTTCCTTCTTACTGATTTTATTAAATATGAATTTGTCCATTGCAGTCCTCATGAAGTGAGGAATTCATTTCCTCTCATCTCCTCAGGAACATCACTCCAGAAATTCTCTTCTCGCTCCTACATCATTCATTTCTCTGTCTCTCTCTCTCGAAGTATTTCCATCAGCATACAAATATGCCATCTTTAAAATCCTTTCTTTGTTCTCACTTGCCCCACCAGAGACCATTCCATTTCTTTGCTCTCCTGAAGCTTGTCTATATTTATGTATCCCCTGCTCCTCTCTTCCAGTGCTGACCTGGGCTTTAGTTCAGGCTGTGCTCTGCACAGAGGCATTTGGTAGAGAAGGCGTGGGTAGAAGTTGAAATCCAGTCCATTCTTTGCCTGCCAAGCAGAAAGCCTGGCACAGGACTTTGTCATCCTTGAGGAAGGAACAACATTTTGAAACTGATCTACCCAGGGTGCCACCATTTCCAGCTGGCCAGCCTGAGGCAGCCTTCTTTTCCTAATTTGCGCAAAGGTCCTCTATATGCTTATGATAGCCCTGTTCTCCTGCGCTTTGTTAATGCACTTCAGTCAGCCTTTTCCCCCCATCATTCCCCTGAAATTCCTCTGGTCCAAAGTCACCAGTGACCTCCACATAGCTATATCCAGTGGTCAGGGTATTCATTTCCTACTGCTGCTGCAACAAATCACCACAAACATAATGGCTTAAAAACAACACAATTCATTCTCACACAGTTCTGGAGGTCTGAAGTTCAAAATGGGTCATCGGGACTGATTTTCTTCTCCAGACTCTAGAGGATAATTCACCTCTTGCCACATCACTCCAACCTCTGCCTCCATTGTCATATGCCCTTCTCTTCCTCTGACCCTCTTGCCTCCTCTTATAAGGACACCTGTGATTACATTGAGCCCACCTGGACAACCTAGAATAACCTTCCCATTTCAAGGTCCTTAACAAAATCACTTTGACGAAGTCTTTTTTGCCATGTAAGGTAACATGTTCAAGGTTCTGGGATGAGGATATGAACATCTTTGGCGGGGGGGTGGTTATTACTCAGTCTGCCACAGTTAGTTCTCAGTTGCCTTTTTTTTTTTAACATCTTTATTGGAGTATAATTGCTTTACAATGTTGTGTTTGTTTCTGCTGTATAACAAAGTGAATCAGCTATATGTAGACGTGTATCCTCCTGACCTACCAGCAGTATTTGATGCACTTGATCTCTCCTGCCTTGATAAATTTTTGTTTCTTGATTTTGGGGACACCACAATCTCTTGGGTGTCTCCCTCTCTTGTGGCTGCTGTTTCTGAGTAGTCTCCCTTGCTGGTCTCCCCTATGGTCTTTGGTCTTCTCTTCTTTGTCTAGACTCCCTTCATTCAGTGCCATGTCTTTAAATATCATCTATACGCTGTCATTCTTAAATCTCGGCACCTCCATTTAGGTCTCTAACAGGCATTTACAACTTAACGTGGCCAAATATAAATTCCTGATCTTTCTCCCTCCTTAAATTTGGTCCACCTTCGGTCTTCCCCATCTCGGTGGTTGGCAGCTGCATCCTTTGATTGCTCTAGCCAAACTTTTTGGATTCATCCCCAACTCCTCTCTGTCTCCTAATATCCCATCCACCATCCATCAGCAAATCCCAGTGACTCTACTTTCAACATATACCTAGAATCGGCACTTCGCACCATCTCCACTGCTTTCATGCTACTCTCATTTCTGCCCTCCTTTCTGTATGAACTTATTGCTAATGCCTCCTAACTGGTCTCCTGCTTCCGATTTTGCTCCCTGTAGCCTTTTCTCAACATAGCAGCCATAGTGATCCTTTTAAAGCAGGCCTTGGTGTGTCACTCCTTTGCTTAAAACCCTGCAGTGGCTCCACATCACCCTCATGATGAAAGCAAAAGCCAGTATCATTCTCTGCCCATCAATCTCGCTGACATTCTCTCCTCCTAGGCTCTCCTCTGCTCATTCTGCTTCAGCTACACTGGCCTATTTTTTGTTCCTTGAACACATCAGATGTGCTTCTGCCTTAGGGTCCTTGAACTGTCTCTTCCTTCTGTCTGGAATTGTCTTTCCCAGGGATCTGTGTGGCAAATTCCTTTACCATCTTTGAGCTTTGCTCATATATCATCTTCTCAGTGGGACTTTCCCTGTCCACCCTGCCAAAGGCCTTTCGTGGGAATGTGAATTGCTAGAACCTTTTGAAAGTAATTGCAGAGTGTCTCTTAAAATATTTAGCCACATCCTTTAATACAGCCATTCCATTTGAGGGAATCTCTCCCACAGAAATAGAAAGCACAGAAGCACCACTGTGTAAGTATCCATTTATAAGGAGAGTTATTGCACCATTTTTCATAGGCTAAAAAGCAGCTGGAAACAATCTGATTGCTCATCAATTGAAAAATGGTTGACTTAATTATGGTAAATCATATTAAAGAACATTATGCAGCTATTAAAAAGAATGAAGTTAGATATATAGTTACTAAGCTGAAGGATGGCAATGCTGCATAATTAAGCCAAAGCAACACACATTGCAGAGTAACGTGTAAAGTATTATTACATTTCTGAAAAACAGGAGCAAAAATCTACATGACTGTTTTAAGACCATGGGAAAAGTGTAGCTGGATACACACCAAGCTGTTAACATCAGTTACCTAAAGGATATGGAAGAGAGCAGGAAAACAACTGATCTTTTCTTGAGATATTTTCAAAGTGTTTCATTCAGTAAAATGGGCACATAATAATTCAGTAATTACAATTAAAAAAATGTAAACTGCAAACAACTTAGTAATAGCTTGCTTGCTATGACCTCATTGTCCATTTTCACTCACTTAAGTAATTGCTGATCACCTGTTGTATGTCAGGCACTTTGCTGGATGCAGAGCTACGGGACGGATAAAGGATGGGGGCAGGGGACAGGGTGTGCTTGTTTTCCATCCAATAGTTGGGTTTTTTAAAAAAATTATTTGTTCCAATTAAAAAATCAGAATGTTTCACATTTTAAAAATGTAGACCTCTCTTAAATTGAGAATATCTGTCAATACTGGGCCTGCATCCCCTGATGGTAAGAATCTGCTTAAACTAAGTATTTTGTGCCCCCTTTAAATGAAGCTTGTTGTCTTCAGCTGGTCACAATCCTCACTATCCTCTATTACTGGCATGCACCCTATCTCACTTGTTTATCTCCTGTAGGCATTTGAACCTGTGACTCCTGGCCTAGACTAAGGCTGGGGCTGTGTGGATGCAGAGGAAGCGATGAGTACAGAGATGTTAAGGGGACAGACGTGAGAGGGCTTGGTGACCAATTAGTGAGGAGGATAGGGACCTGGAGGCTGGGATGGCTGATGATGTCACTATCTAAGACATAGAACACAGGAAGAGAACCCAGTTTGTGGGGGAACGATGGAAAAGACGAGGTTTCAGTTTTGGACTGTTTGAGGCATCTGTAGACCATCTGGGAAAAGATATGCAGATAACAGTTGAAAATATAGATCCTAGGAAAACGATCAGAACTAAAGATAAATATTTGTGAATCAAAGAGGTACTTTGTAAGGTAACCAAAACATTGGTAGTTGATAGACTGTTCAGGGAGGGAGGGTGAGGGAGTGAACTCTCAGGAACATTCCTTTTTAGAGCAGAGCAGAGGAAGGCACTAGCAAAGGAGACAGAGGAGAGGCATCAGGAGAGGGAGGAGACAGCCCAGAGGGAAGGTGGTCATAGAAGCCAAGCACCTACAAGAGTCTCCCGGGGAAAAAAGTGGTCACTAGCCACACAACACAGAGTATCGTTATATCGTTATCTAGTCCTTCAGAACCTAATCTTAGACACACCTAGAAGTCTTGGGCTCACATCCCAGCCCTAGCACAAGCTTAGTGTGCGATCTTATGCAAGTCTTTAAATTCTGGGCCTTGTGGATCATATCTGTAAGTCAGAAGGTTGGACCACGTGATCGATCCCTTAAGTTCTTTGAAGTATTGAATACTAACATCCTAGGATTCTTAAAAGCCTCCTCCTCCAGCCGGTTATCACTACCTGTTCTTCCTGAAGCCATGCAGCCTCAGGAAGTGTAAGTGTATGTGTGGGGGGTGTATTTCAATCACTTTTACATTTTTAAATATAATAAGTAAGGCTAAATTTTGTCAGTTCTACCTACCTCAAAAGAAGAAGCAAACAACTGCTCTCTGAGAAACGAAGGAACTTAAAGAAGACCCTACTGATAACTCCCAATTTCACAGATCACTTGTAACATGTTCATGAATTCTCTTACTCCGAGGTTACTTCCAAAAGTGTACTCATGGGAATATGAGAACAGTGATTTACAAAGGGACCAGTTGTTCTCTGGCAACCTGTATCAATCACTTCTCAGAGGGAGGATCTCCCCTTTGGTTTCTAATGTTATAATTCATTAACTAGATTACGACTTTCTTAATGGTGAAGCTTTTTCTCCTACATAGTAAGCCCTCAATCAATGTGTATTGAGATGAATGTGTCTTAAATTATTCAGTGTTCATGTTTAACAACTGGATTGAGAATAGATGTCTCCACTTAATTAGAGAAAGGAACACTTAAGAAGTGAAATTTCAGGAAGGCCCCAAAAAGAAAATAAGCCTTAGAGGAGAGGGAATGTCATAGGAAAAAATATGTGGAAAATGGCAGATTCTGAAATAAGAGAATTGGATTGTTACGCAAGGTGAGAGACCACAAGATTAAGAAGGGAAGGTGGATACAAGTTACAACAGTCACGGTGTGTGGGGTTAAACAATCATTACCCAATCAGTCTATGGCCACAAATGGAGATGTTGCACAACCTCTTTCAACTGTTACCATCTGATGCCATCACAGTGCAGGAAGGGACAGAGGAAGGGCCTGTCACCCAGATCAATCCAAGTACCATTACAGAGTCTTCTCCTCCAGAGCAGACTTTTAATATTGGCTGACCTTGAATTAGCCAGTCCCCTGTGTGATGAGCACCTGCATTCGACTTCTGTAAGCTCACCAACAACTTCCCCATCCAATTCCTCCTAACAGGTTCCTTCTAAGGACCGATGCCACTTCTGGAGCATCCGTCTGGTTCACATGCAATTGGCACTTGTTAGCGTGGCCAGGTGAAACACAGGACACCCAGATAATTTGAATTTCACATGAACAATGAATACTTTTTAAATATACGTATTCCCAGAGTGTCGTGTATTTTTATTTGCTAAATCTGACAAACGCTGCACTTTGTATTCCATAACATTTCTGGTTCTGATATTTCTGACTTTGACTTCATTGCGACACTTCAACTATCCCCTCCCCAGTGCTTTTCACACCTCTGCTGCCCTCTAATGGTCACAGTTGGTCACTGGCGCCAGAGGGACAGGCCGGGTAGCTTGTGTCTAAAAGAATGTTGAGGGACAGTGGATCAAGCTTTTCATTCAGCAAAGAGTCATGGAGCATAATGTTACTATGTTCCAGGCACTGTGCTGAGCTAGCTAACAATTCCACACCCTCAACTCCCAGGCTAGAAGACGAGAGAGATCGGTACAGAAAGTATACTGGATTCAAAGTCAGAAGTCTCCAAAAAAAAAAAAATTCTGATCTAAAATCTATCACTGACAAGCTGTGCAACTTTGAAGTCACTGAGGATTTGGAGGCTTCTGTTTTCTAATCAAAATAGCGTATAGACAGCAGGAAGGAAAAAATTTACTGTTTGAAAAGTGCAGCAGAGTTCATCTGGGAGAGAGAACAGCTATAACCAATCAATAATTTCCTTACTTTGCTTCCACCTTTTCTCTATAAAAATCTCTCCTCCACCTCCTGTGGGTGGAGCGCTCCTAACCACTTCCGGTTTATGGCTGCCTGATTCCAACCGATTTTTCCTTGAATAAACTGTTAAAATTTTTAATATGCCTCAGTTTATCTTTGAACACCAGAAAAGCAATGCAAAATTGCAATAATGATAAGGGCTGCAAAAGAGAAGTATTTAGAGCTAAGAGACAACTCAAAACAGAAGTTGGACCTAATCTAAGAAGTCAGGGAAGGTTTTCTCTGAGGAAAACATTGAGCCAAAACCTCAAGTCAACCCTTCTGTTATTAAAGTCCGGAGGAAGAAGAAGAGTCCATTCCATTGTGGGCAGGTAGGGTGTTCCAGGCAGAGGACACAGAAATAGCTTCCCATGTGAGAAAATACACGCACTGGGGAGTCAGAGTAGAGCTGGTCAGAAGTGCTCACGCGGGCCAGGATACTCCAAGAATTCTTCCCAGAATCAACTCAGGGATGAGCAAAAAGCCAAGCTGAAAAAGCAAGACCTTTCTCCAGCTCAGTGAATGTTGAGGGTTTTCCACAGTGGTGTGACCATTCCTGATACCAAAACCCCTATGAAATATGCTTACACACCTAAGTTTACCTAATGTGGTTTCCCTGACATACTGTGGATATATGACCCACATCCATATGCAGTCATTAGAGAGGGAAACTTCTGTTATGGGATGGAGACATTTCATGAACTTTCCCCAAGTTGACGGGAAATGCTCCTTTCAGCCCTTTCTATCAAGCAACCGTCCTTTAGCTAATTCCTCCCCTGTGTTCCCATAGCGTTTGTTGTCAATGCATTGACCTCATGGTATTTAATCATTTGTTGATGTTTCTGTATCCTAGAAGGTTGACAGCCAGTATAAACTCAATGTTTGACCAATAGCTGTGCAACTACATTTGCAGTGTTGCTAAGAACAATATTTTCCCTTAAGAACAGAATCTTGATACCACGGCTCTTCTGGAGGCCAGTCAAGTATATTATATTTGAGAGTAACCAGAATAGTAAAGCATTATATCTATGGTAAGTGTATTTGCACTGTTTTTAAGTGGCTATTAATGCTAGTAAAATCAGTTTCTCCCCCTTTCACTTCCCTTATTAAAAATCTCTGTGGTATGAGGCAAATCAAGATAATCAGTAGGAATATACCATTAATTTTGCAACTGAGGTCAAATGAGAATAAGTGTGGTAAAGAAATAAAGGTTTAGAAGAACAGGCCTTTGGGATAATCTATAAATAAACATATTTGAAATTAACTAACTAAATATTAACCTTATCCAAGAATATTAACCTAAAAATATGGAAGAAACTTTCATATAAATTCAGTGATCTGAACTCTTAAAATGCAAAATTAAACGCTATGTTCAATTTTGTTTTTTACACAAACATGAGTATTGACATTATCCATACAACCAGAAAGAGCTGACCATCGTACAGTGCTTCAAGGCTTGTACGACATGACAGAATTTCAGTTTCCATTAAATAAACAACAAATGGCTTTAAAAATTTAAACACAAGCTGAATTTTTCATAAAGAATTGATTTACTACGTGCCTGCACTATTTCTTCCTAAAACGTACAGAAAGTGACCCCTAGTGGAATTTTGAGGAAGCATTTCTCCAGTATTTTTCATTGATCTCTTTAATCCCCGTATAGATGCTAAAGATCTGCTGTGTGCCAGGCATCATGTTAGGCTCTGGGGACAAAACATGACTGAAAGTGAAGTTCAGTGTGGCTGAGAGGCAAACATTTATAGAGAAGACTGATCAGAGCTGTGGTACAGATAGACAAAGTGGAAATAGCTAATTTGGCAAGGGGCTGGGGAGAGGCACAGAGGAGGGTAGAAGTGGAGACAGGCTATTCAGATGGAGAAGCTGGTGCAGCATGGTACCTTCTGGAAATTGTCAGTGGTTTCATTTGGTGAGGCATGAGCTCTTACAGAAGAGTGGATAAAGTAGAAAAGTAGGCAAGGACCAGGCCTTTATCCTGTTGGATAGTGTCTCCCACACTCTGTTCGAAGGCTATAAACAGAGTTGTAACAAATACTGCACAAAAACATGCTGAGAACGTCAGTATTAACTAGGCTTTACATAGTATGGAAGACTGTTCAAAAATGGGCTTAAGTTTGCCACCCTCAGAAAGACTGAGTCAGATAGAAGATTATTTAAGTCAGGAAGTCAAGAGAGAGCATCCCCGGCTCTGTGTGGGTTAGACAGGAGAGTGGGTTAGACGTGAGAGGAAGCAGAGAACATGCAGGAGCTCCAGATTGTGATTATGGATAGAAAGAGGTGCCAGTGGGTCAGAAAAGGGTCCACAGTTAATACTACTATCCGATGAGAGGGAGCACGTATGGGTGAGTCTTGCAAATACCCAGCAAGGGTTGAATGGCAGCTACCCTTAAACAGCACCACCATTAGCAGCAGCAGCAGTGGCAGCAACACTACCATTTATTGAATCATTTATATGTGCCAGGAACTGTGCTGTTTCTGCATTATTTGAATCCTCACAATAAGCCCTTCAGATATCTATTACTCGTCTCACTGTACAAATGAGGAAGCTGACACTTACCTAGGTTAACCGATTTGCTCCCAGGCCATTCAGCTGGTCCGCGGAGTGGCTAATCAATGCTGAATCCACTGTGCTACTCTGGTCCAGTGGGCCTGGAGCCCTGGCACTGTGGGCTCCTCAGAAAATCCAGGGCGGTTAAAGCCAGAAAGACCAAATGAATTCATCAAGACAGGCTGTGAGAGGGAGAAAAGAAGAGGGGTGGAGGTGGGAGCTCAGAGAATGGCAACACCTGAGGGAAAGGAGTGGTGAGGGGGAGGAAGAGGAGAAGAAAGAAGAGAGGGAAGAATCAAAATGGTAGCAATATAACCGAAAGAGAGTCATGTCTTGGAAGGGGAGAGAGAGACAGAGCCAGGAGAGCGAGAGAGCGAGCCCTTCCAGAAGGAAGTAGAATTCAACAATGTCTGATGTTGCAGAGGAATCAAGGGTGGTGAAGTCTGCACGTTGATTACCAGCACTGGCCCTTAGGAGGCCACTGACTGTCTCAGAAAGACCAATCTTTCTGGCATGGAGGGCAAAGCCTTCCTTCAAGGAACTGAGGAACAAACAGGAAGTAAAGGAAGGGAGCAAGCCAGTGCCATCTGCTTTATCGAAGAGTCTGGCTGAGAATAAGAAGTTAGATAAGATGTGATCAAAGAAGGGGTTTCCCCCTAAACATTGAAAATATATATATAATCACGTATCTATGTTGAGGAGAAGCAGACATGGAAAATAAGAGGTTGACGGTAAAGTACAAAGGCTAAATGACCGAATACAGGAGAGAAAGGGGGTCTAGAGCATAGACGGAAAAGGCCAAGAAGACCGATGGAGAAAGACAGGGAAGGAGAGAGGAGCGCAGGATAGGCAGATCTGTCCACCAGCAGAAGAGGGAGGGCAGAGGCAAGCCCGCTGCCGGTTTTTTCCCTCTGAAGTAGGGGAGGATGGCTCAGAGTCAGAGGATAGAAAGGAAAGGAGGCTTGGAGGGAAGCCTTCTAACAAGGGCTGTTGGATCTGGAGGTGACGGACCACCTGAGACCAGCTGAAGCCGGCGGGGCCGCGCGTGTGCAGGCCCGCGTCTGCGCAGTGCTGCAGTGGACTTACCCCCGGCTCACCTGGTACAGACGCAGAGAATGCACATCACAGGGAACTGGAGAGGCGCTGGGAGTAAGCCGGTGAGAGCCGGAGGGATAGGAAGGTGTGACCCCTGGGGAAAACGCTAGCCGTTTCGTGAGAACACCTATGTCCCAGGCGCCATGCTAAGCGCATCTTGTATATCATTTTATTTAACCTTACAGCAAACCTATGAAGTTAATATTACTCTCCTTATTTTACAGGTGAGGCCACGGAGTCTCAAAGACAGCAGCTAACTTGTTCAATGTCACACAGCTGGTTGACCTTCCCCAGAGTTGATGGATTAAATTAGACCCTGAGGTTGAGAGGCAGAGCAGTTAGATAATGCAAAGCAGGAGGATGGGCTCCAGGAGCGAATTCCTCTCCTAGACTGGATCTGAAGGTCAGTGACATAGAGAGCTAGGTGTAGATGGGTCCGTCACATTAGTAACGGATTACCACACCATAATAGCTAGGAGTGGGGATAAAGATGCTAGCCAAGGAAGCAAATTGTATGTATAGAAGCAAGAGTATTGAGGAGAGAGGGTGAAAAAGCCAGATTGTATGAGCCCTAAAAGTGCTGACTTTTTTGCATGGGGCTCAGCAGGGCTAGCTATGTAATTTGTAGGGCCCAGTACAAAACGAAAATGTGCGGGCCTTTGTTCAAATATAGTGCTGTTAAAGGTACCGAAATATTAAAAATTCTCTTTTTTCTGCAGTCGCTCTCTCGTGACCTGTCATGGTGTTTTTATTTACTATTTCATGCCCTGGTCCCTTGGACAAGGGGAATCCCTGCAGAGTGAGTGCGGACCCTCACAGGGGCCCAGTGGCGGCTCTGTCCCATGACTCAGGGCATGGTCCACCGGCTTAGCAGTTCTACCTTCCCTGAGATGCTGCACCCCGGCCGAAGGCAAAGAAATCAGCCTCCCCTTCCCTCAACCCAGCACGCCACCCCCATGCCTGGTGCCTGGATTTGGTTGGGCAAGAGATTCAAGCGCACACCCGGTGACCCTGCCAGCCTGGAGAGGAGACGGTTCTTCCATGCTCTCCCTGAAGATGGCACAGGGCAGTGTTGCCCCAGCTTCAAACCCTGCCTGTGCCTGCATGCAGTCCCCCCACCCCCCAGGGGCGGAGGGCCACAGCAGGAGCAAGCGCCAGTAGGCGTGTTCTGCTGACATGACCCAATCACTGTCCTGGGGAGGGCACGGAAAGGGGGAAGGCTGGATGGGACCCAGGGTGCTGGGGGTCAGGGAAGGGGAGAGTGAGAGGCAAGAAGCTGACCAGGGAAGGTGGGGAGGCGGTGGAAGGTGGAGCCCCACGTGAGCCAAGGCTCCAGGCCCCTGGTGCAGGCTCCATTGTTCCATCAGACCTCAGTTACAAAGTACAAATTAAAAGGTGAAACTGTTATGTTAGTTTGCTAAGGCTGCTGTAACAAAGAACTACAGACTGAACGGCTTCAACAGCAGACATTTATATCATCATATTTCTGGAGGCTAGAAGTTTGAGATCAAGATAATGGCAGGTTTAGTTTATCTTGTGGCCTCTGCTTGGCTTGGAGATGGCCATTTTCTCCCTGTGTCTTTATGTAGTCTTTCCTGTCTGTGTCCTTATCTCCTCTTCTTATAATGAATCTTATAAGATTGGGAATCTCCTTTTCTTCCCAGTCATATTGGATTAGGGCTGATCCCAATGACCTCATTTAACCTTAAGTAAAGGGTCTTTAAAGGACCCTATTTTCAAATACAGTCACATTGTGAGGTACTGAGGGTTAGGACTTCAAAATATGAATTTTGGGGGGACAAAACAATTCAGCCCATAACAATTGTTAAGAGTTTCAAGATGACCACTGCAGAGCATTAACCCCCAAGCCTGGGACAATTCTGTGCACAGGGGCCTGTGTGACTGCACTGGACACGTGACCGTGCAGCCTCCCTGGGCTGGGAGGTGAATGGCATAGGAGCAGCGGTGTGCAGCTGGAAGGATTGGACCTCTTCCTCCCTGCCCTAGAGGTGTCAGGTTCATGGAAGAACGATCACCCTTCCCAGGACCGAATTGTAAAGGAAGCAAAGCAGTGTTCTTGGTGAGAGCCAGGTTTTGTTAAGATAATGGGAAGATATGGTCTTTGTTAACACAATATCTTGAGCAGGTTGAGAATGAAGAGACATTTCTGTGCAAGCAAATGACCATTCCACCGGACAGAGCAGAGCTGTCTGGGAGGGAGGTGGGCAGTGAGCAAACAAACCCTGGAGGGAAGACGAATGTATGAGGATGAGAGAGAATAGAATCAGAGGACTTTACATTTTATTACTTTTAATTATGCTGGTTTTAAATCCTCTGAATTCAGAAATTGAATTAAATTTCTATTGAGTTATAATGAAATATTAACATTCCTTGATCCCACTGCTGCTGCACTTCACCTACAAACATGGTATGACTGACCAGTGGGAGGATACTTCACGCTGGTCTACCTGTGTTCTCCTGCGGTCTCCATTCCAGTCAAGCAATGTTTGCGGGGGACGGACTATGAAGAAGTACATTCTGCAGCTTTCATGTACAGTTTACTCTCCCACACTGGAAACGGAAGCGTAATTGGTATCACATCACTGTAGTATTCTAACAAATTCAGCTGAGTCCCTTGAATATTTGCTTGGGGGTCATTATCCTCACTATCTTTTAATAGTCTCTGCCAGAGAACAACAACAAAACAGACTTGTCTGCATTTATATGGATAGAAATACAGGCGATTAATAAGTTTAAAGAGCTCGTCTAGTGGAATATCACTACAGGAAATGAATAACATGTGAAGTAGAAAGATAAAAGCAGCTTTCTTACACGGAAAGCTACATAATGAAAATACTGATATACTGTTGCATATGGTTTTTATTTTCTATTCAAATCCCATCACATAAGATTATGAAAATTAATTTTCAACTATTCTAATAATGGCAATCATTTTTAAAATTGAAGTAATACATGTTCATTGTAGAAAATTTTAAAAAAACAAATAAGCCAAGAAAGGGAAAGCATCATTATAATCCTAACCACTTTCTTTATTTTTATTTTCTTCTAGTTCTTTTTCTATAATTATGTATCCATATACTTTCTTTTTGCAAAAAGTAGGATCCAATTTTACATAGTGTTTAGTAATCTGCCTTTTCCAACTTAACAATGTAAGACGAACATTCTTTATAACATTATGTTAATAACTATAGTTATAATTTCACAAATTTCCTGTTGTTGAACATTTAGGTTCTTTTCAGCTATTTACTATTGTAAACCATGTAGCAATGAACATCCTTCTAGCTATAATTTTTGTACCTCCATAAGATATGATTTCCATAGGATAGATTCATAGAAGTGCCAACAATGTGTCAAAATTTTTAAGCCTTTTGAAAAAACATATGTTTAATCAGGTAAAAAAGGCTAAGAACTAGTCCTTCTTGAATAATTATTAGGGATTTCCACATGAAAATAATAATAGAAAGCATACCAGATTAGAGCAACAAGACGAGGGATGAATTTCTGCCTCTTCCACTGACAAGTTCTAAGACCTTGATTAGCCACTCAACCCTTTTAGGTCTTGTTGTCATCAAACAGGGTTGGCAATGAGGTGGAAATATAGTTGTCCTTGGAGTTAAATTAGTTAAATCTATACACAGTAAATATGAACAGGAACAAACCAGGAGAGCGTCCATGATTATATAAATGGGAAGAATGGGAACTCAGATACAAACATAACTTTGTCACCAGACATTTAGTGAAATTTCTTTAAGTCCTGTCTGGGCCAAGAGATGTTGGTTGACCAAAGCTGCACAGGAAATGGAGAGTTAGCAGACATGTTGAAGGTGATCACCCAGGCCCTGCCCAGGCGTGGCAGTCTTGGTTAAGCACCAAGTTTCCTCGGAGAGACTACTTCTCTAGTGCATGAGACAGTCTCAAGCTTCCTTCATTGAGAAATACTTAAGATCAACGAATTCCCCTGGGCCATATCATATTGCTTCAAATATAACTTGCCTCCAGGGGGACAATGCACTAATAGGTTGACTTGAGGATTTCAGTTCTCTGGACAGTTATATTTTTTCATTAGAAAGTAGAGAATTAGTATGCTGATTTTTATAAACCTCCATGAACCTGATCAATGCAGCTCTGCCACTGAGAGTAAGTCCATTCCAAACAGACTGAGGAATTCAGGTCTCTGAGATGGCAAGGCTAAGATGGATCCCAAAAAACTCACCAATGTCAATGCCAGCCTTGATGGAAGCCAGTCCTACTGGGCATGACCTGCTTTTTTAAAGCTGTAACAAGCAATGAACTAAATATTTCATTATGGTTTTCATGTATTCAATAGATATCAATCAGTACCTAACTTCATACCTGGAGGAGGTCAGCATCTTAACACTGAAAAGAGACATAAATAATATGGTAAAGATTACAAACAATAAGCAAAATGCAAAAGTGGACAAACATCTAAATTACTGAGGGAGAACAGAGGAGTGGGTGATTAATCACCCAGGGAAGTTTGGGAAGCATTCATGGAGAAAGTGATATTTATGCTAGGTGGTGGATGGTGTATAAGGATGCACCTAGCTGAAGGTGGGGATGGGAGGGGAGGGTATTCCAGATAGCTGGAACGGCATGTGCTAAGTCATGGAGATGAGAAGGGATGTGGTATGCTTCAGGAATCATAAGTTTAGTGGGACTAGATTGAAAGATACAAAGTCTATGGAAAGGAGGCAGGAAGCAGGTAGTGATGGGATATAAATGACGGAAAAATTGTTTGGGACCAGTTTGTGAAGTCCCTCTTGCACTACTTAAAGAACTTGGATCATATCTTGCATTCAAGATAGAGAAGTATTTGGAAAATGAGATGAAATCAGAGTTCATTGAATTTATTCCGAGTTTAAAAAAATTATTGGAAAGACATTAACCTCAAAGAAAGTACTCTGTGGAGTGCCACATGGTTCTGAAACTGGCCTTATCCTGTAGAACACTTTTTATCAACAATTTTGTGGATAGAGAAAGCAATCTCATCAAACCGGCCAATGATACAAGTCTGAACAGAACTTAAAGGTTGGATAATAAAATTAAAAATTTTAAGAAAATATTATGATATCACTTATATGTGGAATCTAAAAAATAATACAAATGAATTTATTTACAAAACAAAAACAGACTCACAGACATAGAAAACAAACTTATGATTACCAAAGGGGAAAGGGGAGAGGGATAAATTAGGGGTATGGGATTAGCAGATATAGACTACTGTATATAGAACAAACAACAAGGTCCTACTGTATAGCACAGGGAACTATATTCAATATCTTGTAATAAGCTATAATGGAAAAGAACCTGAAAAAAATATATATATATATATATAACCGAATCACTTTGCTGTACACCTGAAACTAACACAACATTGTAAATCAACCATACTGCAATTAAAAATTTCTTTAAAGACTAGCTAGTTCATGTATTCAAAAAATGTTTATGGAACATCTGTTATGTTTCAGGAAATTTTCTAAGTGTGGCAGGGAACCATCGGTGAACAAGTGAAAGTCCTTGACCTCATGGATTTTATATTCTAGAGAAGAAGATTGATGATAAACAAATAAATATATAATGTCATGCACTGACAAATGAATTGAAGGAAACAGATACAGTGTAAAAGGTGATAGAGAGTAATAGCAGAGGGAGAAATTCTGGGGGAAGAGAGTTCCAGGCAGGGGAACAGCGAGTGTGAAAGTCCTGCATGGGAACGAGCTTGGCATGCAAGAAGGCTAGCGAGGCTGGAGCTGACTGCTGAAAGGCAGCGTGATAAGCTCAAAAGGTGGGATCAATAAATCAAAACAAACAAGATGGCACTGAAGCACGAGGCATATAAAGTCATTTAAAAATGGTTGGATAGTGTTATAAAAATGCAAATGTAATATACTCTGGGTTTTATTTCATAAAAATCAATTACACAAGGAAAGGATGAAGGAGAGGTGTGCTATCAGCAGTTTATGTGAAAAAGACCTCAAGACCTTGGTAGATCCACAAGCTCAGTAAGAGCTAGTATAAAGTGATGAATTTGAGAGACACACACACACATACACCACAGACAAGCACATACACACATGCATATGTGCAGGCATGTATCTTCACCTAGCACAACCTTAGACTAAATTAACAGTAACATACCCAAATTAAATGACAGAATAAACTAATATTCTTTTTACCTACCATATTGAAAGTATTACATTTGATTTGACTATGTATTTTAAGAGAGTTATTGATGATTTAAATGTTTCCCCAGTTTTCAATGACCAGGATGCTGTGAAAAATAAAAATACCCGCTCACATATGTTTTTTTTTTTTGCTTCCCATCTCTTCTTCCCAGACTCAGAACTCTGCTAACTTAAAGGTCCTGGATCTCAAGTGAGAAATGATCCCTGTGGACACAACCATGGTTTCACTGACCTGGAAGTTGAGGGACTGTCTTTTGGGGCTCTTTGTGCCACTGAACCAAGAAGAAAGAAGTAGGTTATTATACTGGCCCTGGGGATTGATTGCAGTTTTCAAGGGGAAATCAGATTGGGGAGTACAATGAGGGCAGGAAGGACTAAGTTGGGAATCCAGGGAATTCTGCTTGCTAATAGTTCCATATCCAGGAGTAAAAGTTAATGTGCAGTCGTTACACACTAATAAAGGCAGGGTCACTGAGGAATGACCCTTCAGGAATGAAGGTTTGGTGCACGCCATCAGGGAAGGAAACATAGACAACCAGGGTGCTGGCTGAGGGCAAAGGGAACATGGAAGGAGACGAAAAAAAAAGCACATTGTAAATACAAATTGCAGCCTTGTGACAAATTATAGAAATAAAGACCACAGCAGCCATGCATAGTTCCTTTGTTTTGTATTTGTGTGTATTAACCAATTTTTATTTTTCCCTCTCATTTCTTCTGTACAAGAAAAGTTGGTGATGATTACCTTTATTCTTAGAAAATCCAGGTAGAAGATAAATTAAGATCACCTAGAGACGGAAGTGATGACTGATGAGACCTTGTGTCTCCTCTTTTGGGAGAGTGACAGCATCTTGAATTATTTAAGGGTTATTTGCATGATACTATTATTGTTACTGCAAGGTTAAATACAGGGTACAAGGGTGAGGATAAATGCTGAACAGCTGGAGTAGTATTTGTCTTTTGGCTTTTAGCTCCATGCTTGCCTGTCTGTGCTTTCCACTATAGTTCAGACAAAACTGTATTTCCAGGACTTCCCTGGTGGCGCAGTGGTTAAGAATCCTCCTGCCAACTCAAGGGGCACCGGTTCGATCCCTGGTCCGGAAAGATCCCACATGCTGTGGAGCAACTAAGCCCAGGCACCACAACTACTGAACCTGTGCTCTAGAGCCCATGAGCCACGACTACTGAGCCCACGTGCTGCAAATACTGAAGCCCGCGCACTCTAGGGCCTGTGCTCTGCAACAAGAGAAGCCACCGCAATGAGAAGCCCGCGCACTGCAACGAAGAGTAGCCCCCGCTCGCCGCAACTAGAGAAAGCCCGCACGCAGCAACGAAGACCCAAGGCAGCCAAAAAAAAAAAAACCAGAAAAACCTGTATTTCCTAGATGCCCTTGGCAGCTAACTTCTCACTATGGGATGTGGAAGAAATAGAGGTTTTTCTTTCCCTGCTTCTTACTGGGCCCCTGGCAGTGACAGTGGCAGCAGCACACGTGGTGGTTCCGTCCACATTCCTGCTTTTCTCCTTGGCAACATTATTCCAGAAGCATCGGCAGCAAGTTATCAGCAGCCTCAGCAGTACAGTGGTCATGGACTCTTATACATTTTCCCTTTTTCTCTTTCATCCATAAGCGTGAGAATGGCTTCCTGTAGTTATTAATCTCTGGATAACTTCATATTTTCCTCTTTTCGCTCTTCTAGGCTTTCCAACCCTTTGATAGCCGATTCCCAATATTAAATTTCATCCGTTTGAAACACCTAGTAGGGGTTCTATTTCTCCATAAGCACAATCACTGATACAGACGAACGCATGGCCCAGCCTGTGCAAAGGAAAAAACATGGAGCAGATGGGAGAGGAAGAGGATGGTCACTGATAGGCCTGGACAAAATGGAGAGATCAGATAATGGGAGGTCTTTATAAAGTCAAGAACAACATACTGTGATTTCTGATGTGTAGCAGCTTCAGGTGGCAATAGGGTCCAGTGTGGCCATGGGAACAGTGGCTGAAGGGAAGTTTAAGTGTGGCTTCACTGTAATCAATGAGATCTTTTAACTGTGATGCAGTAATGCTACTTGGTTCACTCACATGACTATTGAAACCAGGAGCGATGATGCCAGGATATGAGATGGGGAGAAAGAAGAAGAATGTCAGACTGTGCCTTATAAAATATGGTGATAATTTTTTTATTAGGGAAATACATTTTAATGGCCAAGACAGGATACTAGCAATCAATCACATGAATTATTTCTCCTGCTTCAAACTGCCAGACAAATGCATAATGACAACGTCAGAGATTGCTCTGCCTCCCATCACAAAGCAAATGGCCTTAGAGCTGCAGGCAGTGAGTTAACATAAACATGCATATTTGGCTTTGTAAGCATACTGGAAGGTAAGCACACACTTTCCTTCAGGTACATAAAATAAAAACAATAAAAGGTCATTGATTAATATTTGCCCTTGGCTGAAGTCACTGCAGCCCTTTTTAAAAATCCTGTTACAAACATTTAAAAACATCACAAGATCCAGTGTTTAATGGTCCTGCAAGTACACTATAATTTGCCTGTACACTTTCAGAAGGACATGAAATTATCATTAGTGAATAATGGGACTAAGAAGACCACCAGAATTATTTCTACCTCACTCCAACGTGCTGTTCTGAATGATTCCATTTTACACTGTATTTATTTATGTATTGGATTCTTTAACTTCTCTTTTGTTGAAATCTTTGTAATGATGGTACCATTGGGATTACCTGGCATTTCCCTTCTAGGAAACACAAGAATAGAACCAACACATTAATTTAGTATAAAAGAACAAAATTTGTGGCTATGTTATGCTCTTAAGAAGCCAACATTCATTTATCTTTTAGCTGGATTGGCCTAGGAAGTGTTATCATATTTACACACTCTATAACTTCGTTATGTCCACGACAGTCCCAGATAGAACTCATCAGAATTGGTATTTTACCCTAGAGTATACTTTGCTTTTTCCCTTTATAATTCATGTGTTATTGTGGATCCCGTTAGCATTGTTATATAGCCTCCACCTCTACCTGCTGGAGAAAAGCACGGTATTCAGCCATTCTTTCTCTGCACTGTTGCAAGTTTTATTTTCAATTGATAACGATAACCAGAGTCTACTAAATTCAGCAAGTTAAAATTTGTATGTAGGCTAGAAACGGATAGTGGGGCACAAGTCTGGGGTATGGTTACTTAAGGGTGAAAAAATTATCTCCCCAAACATCTTTCATTTAACTGTAGGTTGCTTCTTGAAGTACTTGAAGTAAGTATAGATCTTAAGGGTAACTTTTAAAGATTTTACCAAAATCAACTAATATTTAATTACAGATATTCTCAGTTGTGTACTGTGATCTCTTCTCCATTCTTCTGTATTTCAGCTTGTCTGGTTTTCGCCTCTTGGACTGCTTTTTTATAAGCCCTCTCGAAACTTGTTACTCAGGGGATACCAGACAAATCTATGTGGGAGCTTCAGTCACTAAGGTTGGAAGACAGAAATAATAAAGGGCATTGGAATAAAAGCATTATTACCAGTTGCCAGTTGTTACCAAGGGCACAGCTGAGCGAAGAGTCAGGCAAATGTAGAAATCTGGAGAACATTTTTTTCCAAAATAAAAATAGCTTTATTGTTTTCTGATAATAAAAGTGATACATGCTCATTATAAAAACTTCAAATACATAAAAGTCTAAAGAAAGTAAAGATCACCCAAACGCCACAGCCCAGAAAGAAACCATCATTAATTTTTAGCAAAGATTTCTCTATGAAACACATATTATTTTAAAATATCTTATGTTATAAATGGGCCCATATTAAACATACTATTCGGTAGTCTGCTTTCTCATTCAATAATATTTCAGGGACAAATTTTTTATAGCACTAAACACAGATCTAAACAATTTTTAATTAGTTGCATACAACTCAATTGTATATTTGTGCTGTAATTTATTTAATCCATCTTCTATTGAAGAATATTTAGGCTGTTTCCAATATTTTAATATCCAAACATTAAAAAGTACATCTTTGCCCTCATGTTTACACACTTGTGAAATTTTTATTCATTAGGATAAATTCCTAAACAAATTGCTGGGTAAAAGTGTATCACCATGTAAAATTTTGACATACTACCTTCTAGAAAGGCTGTACTAATCTCCACTCCTGCCAATAGTGAATAAGAATGCCCATTTGCCCATATTCCTGTCAATTGTTTTAATCTTTGCCCATCTGTGAGGACAAAATTAATAATAATTAAAAGTAATAAAACATATTTATTAGCTGTTTTCATTTTCAAATAGGGGATACTTTTAATTTTTTAATTTACTCCTTTTCAGAGCAGATATTTCCTGGGCTTAAATAAAGAATTTTCAGTTTGTATCCCCATCAGTGTGACTCAGAATGAGAGTCAAATTCTTTGAACCTCATTTTCCTTGATCTTATAGTAACAGAACCCAGCTCAATAGCTTAGATGATGTGTGAATGCAGCTAGCATAGTACTAAGCACACCAATATTAACTGAGTCTGAATCTCCTGCAAGTACACTCTTCCTACCTTCTTACCTTCTATCCCAATTAACGTTCGTCTATAAGAAAATTTTAAAACTAAGGAGCCACTAAAAAACATTGGAAATACTCTCTTGCTATTTATAGAGATGACCATAAAAATTTGCAATTAGGCAGATGACATCAATAAGAAGGCTCTTAAGTGAAAGTCTGGTGGGTAATGCAGGTTTGGTAGGCATCTTTGGAATAAAAATGCCTCCCAAGGAAATACCTGCAATAAAATCTAATGGACCATCAAATACACATAAATAATTTGGGACAGAATGATGGAAGCAAAATACAACATCCATTTATTCCCTGTCAAAATGTTGGCTTATCATTGCGTAGACATGGTTTGGGAATGTTTTTCACCATGAAGCAAATTTATAAGCAACATATACAATTTCTAATTCCTCTTTTCAAAGATATCACAGATATTAATATTTGAAATTAATAACTTTCATTCAAGAATGGTGAAATGGAACCATTTAAGCAAATGACTGATGACAGTCTGGATATTAGAAAGACAGACTTTGGGTGCAATCTAGATGACCGTGTTGAGACACTAGATACCAATGATTCTGAAGAGGTTTTGAAGGATTATTCAATTAATTCATTTTACAAATATTCGTTGGGCCATAGTATGTGCCAGGTACTATGCTAGCTGTTAGGGATACCAAAAGGAGCAAGATATAGCCTCTGCCCTCAGGGAAGTTTCAGTTTTATGGAGGAGAGAGAAGTCAACAGGCAGTTCCAGCTTGGGGTGATGGTGCAGTGAGGCATGTGTAGATGCTTCAAATTTCTTAGCAGAAGCCTGCTGAAGATGGCATCAGTAGCCCAATGAATGCCCTGAAGAAGTCATAGGTCAGTGGAAGAACAGGTGCTGTCATGATTGCCACAACGTATGCCATAGACACTAACAGCGAAGCAACAGGCTAGCATGGAGACATGAGCTATACCACAGGACAAGGAGAAAACCTCTCTGAACCCTGACAAAAGAGCTGGCAGAGAAGCCAGGGTCTGTCTGGAGAATACTCTTGAGACGACTCAGTTTGGCTGGTCCCATGGAGATCTGCTGGTTAGTGTTAGAACTGAGATTACAACTCTCCCACAGCATTTCCTGTTCATCCACTCACTCATTTTTCACTCAAATGTAAGTTCCATGAGGGCAGGGATTTTTGTTGGTTTTGATCTTCACTGTATCCCCAGCTCTTAGAACAGTGTCTGACACAAAGGAGGCCATCGATAAATATTTATTCAATGAATGAATGGATGAATTCATTGAACTCATACCAAATGACTGCAGAGGTGGGTGCCTGAAGCAGAGGAACAGAATAATGAAAAAGGCAGGAAACATGGTGAGGCTTCTGTGCCTACTGAAAAGTTTTAGAATCAACAAATGACCTTTGCATAGGGGCTTGAATCTGCAGTGGCTTCTTTGTGTCGAGTACAGGAAAGACCATGGGCTTTGAAGTCAGACAGATGTGGGTTCAAATTCTGACTTCTCCAGATCTGGGACGACCTTAGGCAAGTTACATACCCACCCTGAGTCAGTTTCCTCGTCTATAAAATGGGATTCATACCTTCAGGGTGGCTGTAAAGGTTAAACGGGAAAAAACATCCAGAGCTCTGGACCCAGTTCCCTTTGCCCTCACCCCATCCTTCCAGCCCCAGAGATGGGGCTGTGCACAGGTAGAGCTGTGGACCCCTGGCTCCCTGGGTATCCATCCTGGAGTGCTTCTTGGGTGTTCTTTTCTATGTCTCTTAACCCCTTCTCTCCTTCCAGGAAGCTTCTCCAAGACACCTTCCTTGCCCTCTCGAAAGTGCACAGTAAAGGGTAAGCCTCCTCACCCTTTCAGCCCTTACTTTCGGTTACAATAGTTTATGGTTCAAATAACAGACATCACTGAACAGTTAACTTGGGTAGATGTCTTTTCGTCCTTTCTAAAATGTTTGCTCCTTACTTGGTACTCTAGTAGCTAACACAGTGCCTTGATTCTTCATAAATGCTACTCACGTAACCCTCACTTCCTAGTCTCATCATACCTCAGGTCATAAAAGCTGTTTTACACAAGCTGATGTACCACCTTATGAAACTTCACAATTATGCAGTGGGTCACAGATCATTATAACAATTCTCCGGAAGCCAATAAAATTGATTATGTCAGAAATCCCATACCTAATTTCAAAAACAACAAAATACTTTCTTCATGTTTTGGGGATTGTAAAATGGCACAAAAACCTATCAAGTAAATAGGATCTGCCTGGAGGATTGCCCATGGTGCGTTATAAGCATGAAGATGAGTGAAATTCTTTACTAATTCACGTTCGCTCATCAGAGGAAACACTTGGGGGCTCATTATTGGTTTCTTCATGTGTCTTAGTCTTTACATCATGAAGCCACAAAGGTATCCTCTTATTGCCTGTAGCAGGATGCAAGATTTAATTCCTATCAGTTAACATTTATTAACGCACCCACTAGAAGGCAAATCTAGTAAGGACTGGATCACTCAATAGAAAATTCTGGTAATTTCTAGCCACAGTGGTATCTGCTTACCATATCATTAATTAGGTTATTGCCAGCTAATCTGACTTGGTCTTTAAGATGTCCGAAATAGTCACACCCTAGCAAGGTGATCTAGTTAAAAAGATCATTGACTAATAGTATTTCTAGAGCTTCTACTCAGTGCTAAGCAAAATCCCACGTAATAGGTTGGGAGCTAGCAATCTGTGTTTTTAACAAGCCTTCCATGTCATTTTGCTGCACGTTAAAGTTTGAGAAACACTGCTTTAAGTCAACTAAGCAAGTTCAAATCAACATCATACCAACAGATTACACATGTGATGAATAATGGTGTGGGCCTGGTGTCAATCAGAGCTTCCTTAATGATCTCTCTTTGAAGGTACTGAGGGATTCAGATTCAAAGTGAAGAGCAGTTTAACACAGTCAGTTCTTGATTATCTTGATTACCTCGTTTGAATTATTAGTGGCAACTTCACACAATTCCAGGTTATTTGCCCGATTCAGCCAAAATACTTTCAGACTACATAAGACAAGCTGAATCGGCCTCAGAATGGTTGGCGATATATAAGGCCAAATGTTGAAGACTTTTACTGATTCCTTGATTAACGTGTATCATCAAGAGTTTTCAAACTGGACAGGTCACAAGAGGTAAAATCACATGAGTCTAGTGCAACCCTTTCCCCTGACAGTCTTAGCACATGGGCAGTTTGGGAGCACTGTGAACACATACTTCATGCTCAGAAGGGGAAGACAGCACTGGGCAGCCAGGTCCTCCCAGACCAGCCCTCAGGGATGGCCTCTCCCAACTGCTTGCCTGGGGCTTTTATTTGGCTTGTCAATCAGGCTAAGGCTTATAGTGTTTTGAACCTCACTTCCTGCCATGAGATCCTTCTTCCCAGAATTGTAGCTCCATGTTTCTGACCTTGGTCTGTTAACCTGACCCTGATTTCTGAAGACTTCCTTCTTTGATTAATTGTTCTTGAATCTGGACTCCAATCTGACTATGATTAACTCAACCGTACTGACTTATCAAAAAAAAAAAAACCTACAAAAAACAAGCATAGGCCTATTCCTTTGATGCAGAGAAAACTAGAGGTCTGCCCTTTTATTATAAACATCCTGGAGAGGGAGATTCTGTAAATCCTCTGGAAATGGTTTTCGTGGAGTGTTTCTGTCCATCATCATAAAGACAGTCATTATCCCCACTTTGTTCATTTACTCCGGAATGTTTATTACAGCTGAATTTTTGATTATGTGGGTTCACAGAGATAATGTAACTCAATTTAACTTATAAGGAAACACCTGCTCTGTATAGGATAACATGCTAGGCCCTGAAGAGATGGACCCTACACAGTCAGGGAATGTGATAGAGTAATGGCCCCAAAGATGTCCATGTCCTAATTCCAGAAACCTGTGAATATATGACTTTAGAGGAGAAAAGGGATATTGCAGGTGTGATGAAATTAAGGATCTTAAGATGCAGAGATTTTCCTGGATTATCTGAGTGGGCCCCATGCAATCACAAGGATCCTTTGGAGGGCCAAAGAAAGAGGAAGTGGTGATGAAAAAGAGTTGAGAGAGAGAGGAAGAGAGAGATCTAGATTTAAAGATGTCATGTTGCTGGCTTTGAGGACAGAGGAAGAAGCCATGAACCAAAGAATGCATACAGCGTCTAGAAGCTAGAAAAGGCAAGGGAACGAATTCTCCCCTAGAGCCTTCAGAAGGAATGCCAAGGACTTCTGACCTCTAGAACTGTAAAATAATTAATTTATGTTGTTTTAAGCCACTAAGTTTGTGATAATTTGTTATAGTGACAGTAGGAAAATAATACAGGAGTTTACCATCTAGGAAGAGAGATATGATAGCACAGGCAACTTGGATATAATTCAGAAAGTGACAAATATAAAACAGAAATTCAAAGAAATTGCTACAGATGATACAAATGAACTTATTTACAAAACATAAACAGATTCACAGACACAGAAAACAAACTTATTGTTATCAAAGGAGAAAGGGGGGGTCAATTAGGAGTTTGGGATTAGCCGATACGAACTACTATATATAAAATAAACAACAAGGTCCTACTGAATAGCACAGGGAACTATATTTAATTTTCTGTAATAAACCATAATGGAAAAGAATATGAAAAAGAATATGTATATATGTGTATAACTGAATCATTTTGCTGTACACCAGAAACTAACACAACACTGTAAATCAACTGTACTTCAATTAAAAATCTTTAAAAATGGAAAAAAAAAAAGAAATTGCTATGGAAATGCTGATAAAGTGAGTACTATTGGCTGGAAAGATTAGGAAAGCTTCCTGGAGGATGGCAGTTATGGTGGGCCCTGAAAGATTGGGTAGGATTTCAAAAGGGGGAGATCCAGTAAACACCAGGAGTAAAGGCACAGAGTTGGAATCAAACAAAAAACTGACCTAGGCCTTTATGACCAGCCATTTTCTTGGAACAAAAATTGCTTGACTAAAATTTCATACATTCTACTCAGGATATAATAGTCTCTATGTAAAAAAAATTGTAATAATAGTCAATATTATATGAGATAAACTATCTTAAGAGTTTAAATACAGAAATACAGATCTTGGGCATGTCATGGCTCATGTTCAGATAGGCAGACTTGACAGGGATGAACAGAAATATACTAAGAATCAATTGAAATAAGCAAAAAGGCAATTCTTTAAAAAGGTATGGTATCTATTAACATTTACAAATTAGACATTTCTGACGACCTTCGCAAGCAAGCTAAACCAAAACAATGGAATCCAACTGAACTGAATGTTCTTGGCAGACTGGAGGCTCTGAGGACTCACGTGGATGTTGATGGAGAAGACACTGAAATCCACTTCCTTTTTGGTAGGTTTTGATTGTTTTGTTTGTCTGAAGTCAGAGTCTACGATCTTAAGTAATTCTGAATGGTTCTCATTTAGTCCAGGTTTGATCATGAGGCAATGATCGTGCTATAACAAAATTTTAAGCCACTCTGTTCTACAAGTTGGAAGGAATGGAATGGAATTGTTCAGATCATTGATCTGCATTACCCAAATTCACCATCAATCATCCTCTTGGCACTACCGATAAAGACAATGTCTTCCCAAGATGACACCTGTACTCAGGTGCCTCAGCAATACTTGCTTTCTTCTTTATCTTCTGGTGAAATTGATGCCTTTTTGTACTGTTCACATTCATTCCAGGAAAATTCAGAGGAACAGCTAGTCTCCACTGGCATGCTCCTGTAGGAATGCCCTGGAACTTCCGCAGAAGGGTCCATATTCACACCAGAGGCCCTCAAGTCCTGGGATGGAGCTGCATGCTTTGGAGACCAACTTTCTTCACAAGGAGAACTGGGCACATTGCAAATGTCCTCATTCCTCCCACTCCCTGTCTTTCTGTCAAAGCCCAGGAATGTAACCTCAGACTGGCTGCATTCAAAGGGAGTTTTCTGAGTCGTTCTCCCTTTTCTCCAACCTTTATCATGAGGCAGCGATGGATTATTCTGGTTTTCATCATCTTCCACTGGAATACTTGGTACATTATCGAAGAACAGAGGAGAAGGACTCCTGAAGGACTTCAAGGATGTGGGAGGATCTTCCGCAAAATACAAGCTGGCTTGAGTACTTTCAAGAACAGTTAGGACCTGATTAACCGAGAAGCCAACACACATTGAATGAAGTCTGAATAATCTCTCCTTTTACCTTTTTTTTCTGTCTACCTATTAAGGAATATTCTCTGATTTTCATGAAATAAGTTCAACTATAGAATTTGAAATGCGAAGGAATTAAAGATTAGCTAAACTCCTTCATGTTAATAAGTTAATTAAGTGACTAGAAGCAAAGTAGAAAAGAAATTGATTATTAAGAGACCTGACTTTAGGCCTAGATTTGCCACCAACTACTTTGTGACCTTGGATGAATCTCTTATCATTTTTTACTTCAGCCTGAATATGTGGAGGATTGGAAGGGGTCAGGGGATGGTGAACCCAATCTATAGTTCTCAAATGCCAGACTACCTAGGGAAGCTTTCTTAAAATACAGATCCCTTAGCCCCAACCTAAAGATGGTCATTCAAAAAATACGGACGTGGGGGCCCAGGGATCCGTATTTTAAAAGCTTTGCAGTTGATCTGGATATGCAGCTGAATTGAGAACCATTAACCTGATATAAAATAACATACCTTCACACACACATGTAATTAAAAAAATACATATAGAGAGCTTTATAATTTACAAAGTGTTTTCACACACAGCACCTCATTTAACCTGCACAAACATTAATATCCTCACTTTATAGATGATAAGGCTGAGGCTCAGAAAAGGGAATCACTATCACCAGCCAGTAAGGAGCAGACCTGCTGCCTGACCCCACGTCTTCTGGCTCCCAATTTCACGTTCCCTCCACTACATATCTCAAAGCTCCTTTCCGGGCCCAAGATTGCAGGTCACACAGCTCTTACTGGTGGTGTCAGGCCTAGAACACAGCTCTCCTGACTCCCAGGTCAATGGTCTTTATATTCTGATTACGTCAACTCCTTGTTTAAAACCCTTCCACGGCTCTACAATAGACTTAGGGTGGAATCCAAATTCCTAGAATGGAATTCATGTCCCTCGATCACCTGGAACCTCCTATTATTTTAAACCCGTCCGATTTTTGCTCTCCACCATCCCACTTCCATGATGCTAGACTATCTGCAGTCTTGGTGCCAAGGAATCCACTGCACCTCTGAGCCTTTGCAGGCGTAGATTCTCTCTGCCTGGAATGTCCTTCCATCCTTAATACGTAAATCCAACCTGTTCTTCAGATCATAGCTCAGCTATCACCTCCATCAAGAAGCTTCCTTGACTTCATAGGCTGGGATGTATTCTGACTCTATGCTCCCATATTGGCCTGTGTTCTCATCTATCATCATGCTTATCTTCTGGTACCGAAACTTCATGTTTACAGATCTGACCCTCCCTTTGGACTGTGAGCTGAAGGGCAGCAGTTCAGTATCTTGATCACTGTTGTATCACCAGCACCTAGTCCAAAGTCTGGCGCGTGCAAAGCAGGTACTAAATATTTGTTTATCGTAAACAAATAAATGTCTAGATGATTAAATTGATGGACAGATGAGTAAATTAAAAAATCAATAAGGGAAATACATGCTACATTTTTTTTTTAAATTGGCTGCACCACGCAGCATGTGGAATCTTAGTTCCCCAACCAGGGTTTGAACCCAGGCCCTGGCAGTGAAAGTGCTGAGTCCTAACCACTGGACTACCAGGGAATTCCCGTATGCTTCATTTTTAATGGACCAGATCTCTTCCCGAATGTTGAATAAAATATTCTCTCCAAATTAGTCACTTATGTCTTTTCATTAAATTTTTTGTGGTTGCCCTGGTTCCACCCAGTAATACCCTCTTTCAGAGTACCAAACGATGTGACTTTTTGATCTGGAAAAGCTATCTATTAGGTGAGAATTCTCTGTTGGGAGCTGCATTTGTCTCATTGATATTCACATAGATACACAATTTATCCAATTTAGATTTTCCATGGTTCCATGGACTCAGTTTTTAATAAAACCATGGGTATACGCACTTCATCCATCGAGGGTCTTAATTTTGCCCGCGTTGCAGCACACTGGCCTGCCAAAGAGAACAGCTTGGTGGAAAAATTCCGAGGACAGGGATGTACTTTCTTATCTAGAAATGAGATACATGAATCGAGGCCTCTCTTCTCCAGCAATTCTATAAGGAGATCCCTCTAGGAAGAAAAGGAGACAACCTCATCGTTGAGAACTCAGAATCTATCCGAAAAGTGACCAAGAAATAAGCACGGAGATGAAGACAATTCTTACCAGCTGGATATGCTTTGGCTCATCTAACACCACTTTACAACCTGTCAGAACTTCCATTATTACCTACAAGGAATATACAGAAAGTCAGCTACATAATATTAATACTATACACATAGTAATAATTACTAAATTATTATAAATATTATTAAAATATTACAAATATTAAATATATACACATAATTAGTCGTGACTATTAACCTCAATACTGAATACAGTTCATTCTAATTAATGACTTTACATTTCATTACTTGACTGATTACACAAAATTAATGTATAAGACAATGAGTAACAGAAAATCAATAGGTCTAAAAGCTAAAGCCTTTAAAATAATTCTTGGAACTTAGTGTATTCTTGGCAACAAACTCTTCGACTTTGTTAACTGGTAGTTGGTACTTACAATTCCAAAGCTGTAGACGTCTGTTTTAACAGAAAGTTTGCCCTGTCTGATGTACTCTTCTGGCATGTACCACAAATGCTTACTGCTGTTGCTGGTCATGCTTATGACAGAGCTCTGAGGTTCTAGGTGGGGTCGGATGTGTGCCATGGCAAAATCAGTTAGTTTGGGTTGAAACTGATCATCCAGAAGTATGTTTGCACTGAAATTGTGATCAAGGGCAAACAAGACAAAAACATCATAAAGGTATTTCGAAAACAGGACAAGCTCACCATTATATCTGATCAATTCCAAGTATTCCTTGTCCATAAGCTGAGGGCCTTTACCTGTTGCGTGATCCTTGTACCTACAAGGAGAAAGTCAGAGAAGGCCTGGCTCTCTAGACTTGTATCAATAAGCACAGTCCTCATTATTCTCCTTGCCTGGTCTTTTCTCCCCAGATATTTCAAACCTGGCAGTTTCTAAGGCCAGCTGGGGTCTCACACAGCACCATCTATGTTATTCCTTACCCGTTCTTCCGTATTCTCAGTTGGAGAACAGTGGTAGCTATCCTGAACCTCTGAATATGGGGAATACATTAGAGCCAGATCCTACCTTCGACCCAGCTCTAGATAAGAACAGACATTTAGTTCTTAATGACTTCTTCCATAGGTGTACACTTCACTTGTTCAGATCAAGGCTGGGGCTTCCGGAGTTGCCCTGATCATTTCAGAGTCCCAGGGTATTTAATGCAGGAGTTTGCCAGGTGTGCCAGGAGGCGGGCAGAGAGTTTCATTAACTCTCATTACCAGGACCCAAGCTTCTGCCACCCTGAGAGCCTGGCTCTCTTCTGCCCCCCTGCCCTACCACTGCCCCCCACCCCGCTTCATTTCAGCATAAGAGGCGGACAGCAAAGATCTGAATGTCAGATTTTCAAGGTCAAACATCTCATCCTCTTCTTCCTCCACTCTAGCTTTAAAGATGCTATAAAACCATAACTTAAAAGAGAACGCAAAAAGCTGAACTGGTGAAACAGAATCCCTGAAGAATAGGTCTTTACTAAGTACAAAAGGAAAAAAAGAAACACCACCACTCATAATCTAATCCATTTATTTGATCCTCAGAAAAACTGGGGAAGTTTTCAGCAACTGGTGACTCATGCTTCTGTAAGAGTTAGGCAGAGGTGAGCTGAGTAACCACAGTGTTACACAGCATTACACAATAAAGGACTTTGGGTTACACAGAGGACTTTGGGTCAGTGAGAAGCCATCAATAAGAATGTGAAATTGTTCCAGGGCACTGCATTTACACTTTGAATAATGAAAGTGTAAAGACAAATTGTTTACCAGCAGACTTTAGTGTACAACATAAATTTTGAGTCCAGTGATTTACTCTGTTTTAAATAAAGGTTAATGGTAGCTGAGGAAGAAGGATGTTCTCTTTTAGGAAACTGGGAACTGCAAAAGGCCCCTCAACAATCAGTTGTACCTGAATTCTTCCCCCTCCTTCAACCTCAAATAGAATGTTCAAACATAAGGTGCCTTCAGCTACCTTGCAGGTCAACTGAATGCATTCACCCTACGGGAGTAAAAACAGACTAACAAAACAAAGACAACATAAATTAACTAAAATCACGTAATGACAGAATGCAACAAACAGATGAGAAACATCCAATGGCCCACACCTTCAATTTAGTGCTTCTACCACCTATTTCTTCTCTCCTCTCCCACAAGGCTACTTACTGTAGCAGAGAGACCACCACCTCTCTAGATAACTCTTCTAGCAGAAGGACTAGCAGTGGTACATTCAGGTGATGGGGAAAATCCCACACAAAGTGGTGAATTTGTATTCTGATTCTGGGGATGTTACTTCATCTCTCTATTGCTAGGGGTCTCTAGGACAATTCTTTTTGGGTACCTTTTGCTCACGTTGTCTCCTAATTTAAAGCTGAAGCCCTTGGGACTTAAATACAAAGCAAGATGATACACCTAGATTGTAACGCAGGATCTGAATTTAAGTGCAAATATGTTTGACATGTAAGCGCATGACTGGTTTTTAAAAATCTGTATCTATATTTTGATTTTAGGGCGAGTTGTTGGTACTCAGTAGCCCAGTCCCTGAATACCTGGCAACTCTCAGGAAAAGTCCAGACTTCACTTAATTGGCCCCAGAGATAAAGAGCACCCAACTGGCTCTCCATGACAGCCTGAGGCAACAGGACAGCTTGCTGTCTGTGTCACTGCTGTTGCAACACTAAGACACCCCTCACCAGATGTCTTGCCTTCCCTCACCAGATGAGGGAAGACCCAGTTTCTCCGACAGCCTGCAGATTACTGGAAAAAGGCATACACACCCTCTCCCGCTTCAGCATGCAGTGTACCTGGCCTCAAATGATCAATACGGGGTCTTCCACCTTTAAATGTGAAATTTCATCTCTGACCAAACTAGCACAACTTCCCTAAGCCTCAACTTCCTTGTAGGTAAAAAGATCCGATAACGCTTACCTCACAGGGTTGTTACAAGGACTAAATGAGAAAACATAAGCAGAGTGCCCGATGCACAGGGAGAGCCTCGAAACATGCTTTCAAGGATGTAGGCTGGCCACTGTCCCTCCTATACCCACCACCTTACCTTAAAATCCTACAGAACTTGGTTAGGTGTCTCTAGAAGTTCAAGGACACCAATTTGATGTAACAAAGGTACAGAGGGTTGCAGGATAACCCTGGAGATCTGAACACCCTTGGGTTAATCAGTTTCAAGGCATCAGTTGTGTTTCAAAATAGTTCCAGAGAACTTCTGGAAAACCTGACTAAACTAATATTCCCAGATATTTTAAGACCATGGAGAGAAAAATATACATATTGTTTGGTATGTATGTGTGCATGCATGTATGTATTCCTGTATATAAATAAATGAACATTGGGGTTTAGAGACAATAGTGGTAAATAAAATTAACAGGGAACATTTTAATTTACGTAATATTTGTTTTGGCATTCCTTAGAAAAAATGAACATATTTGGATATTTTAGAAGAAGGCAGGCACTAGGGGGAAAATAGGAAAAATCTGAGGAAAAAGAATTGTTATATCTAAAATGTTTCTGAAAAACAAAAGTAGTTTTTTTTGGCCGGGGGGGGGGGGTGGGGGTGACGTCAGACAGGGAGGAGATTGGTTAATTAAACCATCAATCAAACAAACATTTGCATTCCCTGCACTTTCGGTCCCTGCTAAACGCTAAGCTGGAGCCCAGTGGCCTCGCCACACACATCAGGTCTTGGGGGTAAAGGCAGGAGGAGCTTGGGTCCATGGGCAAGGGTGACGCAGTCACACTGAAGGAGCCCATCTGTGGTTGCCCACCCTCCTTCCCAACTACTCAGTCTTTCTAGTCCCTCACGAAGGAAATTCCCTACGCACTTACTACGACCATATATATTTGATCCATTTCCATTTTTAAAAAAATTCATTTTTAAGCAGATGGCTTCTTCCTTCCTTCCTTTCCTAGACCACCTCCCTCATATGAAAGACTGTTTCACTTGGCAGGAGACACACGGCCATACCATAAGAGAACATGATCTTGTAGAAAACATTAGACATGTTCCCCAAGATTATCTCCTCGCTTTGGCAACATTAACAAGAATGAATGTCTGGGATGAAAAATGCCGGGGATAAAATGCATTTCAATTTAAAATCATTCATAAATGTGAAAACAGTTAAGCTCGCTGAGGAATACGATGGAAATAACAAGAAGGTTTACTGCCTTCAGATGCTTTTATGTGATCCTGTAATTCAGAAACATCTTCGTTTTCCCCAATAAAAATGTGAGGGTCTTTCGCCAAGAACAGAGACTTCAACTCTTTAGGATTCTTTTCTTTCAATCCTTTTCCTCCTCAAATTCCGCCATCTGGAAATGGATTTTGTTTTTATAACGTTCTCTTTGCAGAGTTCAAATTACTAAGACATTTTGGGGGTAACTAAACCAGCAGAATTCTTGAAAATACCTTTGAAATGTGGTCTCACCTTCACCCTTGGTGTTCTGCAGCTGTGTCCTTGACAGCGTCTTCCTTCGAAGACCATTTACTCTCTCTCTCTGCTTGCACAAGGCGAAGATTCCGAATGCAGACCACCAGGCCTAATCTGCCCCCCAAAGTCGGCCGCCTGCTGCCATTTTCACTAGGAGTCCAAGGTCAACATTTCCAAATTTGCACGTACTAATTATGTTCTCCTCTCCTGTCCCATTTCCCTGCCTCTGCTGATGAAGCCGCCATGCTCCCAGGAGTCCCGGCTAGAAAGGCTTAATTACCTAATAAGAGCATGACTGTTGGACCCACACAAGCGTGGAACCCACCTCCTCAACTCCATCTACAGACACGTGACTGAGGCAGGTTACTAACCTCTGTTAAGTCTCAGCTTTCTCCTCTGTCAAACCAACGATCAGACCAAACGATGCGTAAACTCAGTCCCCTGGATTTCACTGAGCTCCCTAATACGTCTGCAGCCTACCAGCCACGCTGAAGGTACTAACACTTACCAGTGCAGTCAGCATATACTGGGCTTACTGCTGTCTGGGGGCCTTCTTTATGCTGCTCGCCTTACCTGCAAAGTACTCCCTCCCACTTACTGTCATCCAAATCCTCTATGCAGCTGGATTCACTTCCTCCATGGAGTTTCCACTCCACTGCTCTGAATTCCAGCGGCCCTCCTTTCTCCAAGTTCCTACTGTACAGCCTGCACTCTTCGATTTGGCACTCCCTCAGAGACCAGCTTCTGCTGTTTACAGAAGCATAATGCTGAATCTATAGAAGATACCAAGTAAACATCTGATCATATAATCAGTTTGTAAATTAAGAGAATTTGAAACCGTAAGCAGCCTTAGACCACTGGGCGTATGGCAGATATGTGTTCTTGGCAGACATCACTAACTGAGTTCAGAGCCACCCACCCCAGATTTCCCTTTCAACAGGGCACATGGGAAGTCATTACCAACCAATCAAAGATGGAATGTGAGACGAAACAGATTTGTCAGCGCTGCTAAAAGTATAACTTTTTTTCAGATGAGGTAAATGAGGCCCAGCTGGTTGAAATGATTCATTCTATGCAAAACAGCTTACACTAAAGCCTAGCCCTCCTATTTCCCTGTTCAGTGTTCTCTCGATTTACTATAGTTAACTGAAAGAAACATCTTTTGATTCAGCTATTCGTAAAAGATCAAGAAACTGTTGATTGCAAGGCAGAAAGGAAATGAATTTTATCTCTTCTCTTTAGTTGTATATAGATAATTCCGGGGCCAAAATAACGGCTAATGGGTGAGTCATATTTTGGTGCAGCGCACAGGAAGTTCTAATAATTAGAGCTGCACCCAAATAGAGGTCTAACAATGTGCTGCGCAGGGGTCCAAGGGCAGGTCAGATGAGATACTTGAGTCTCCATTAGGTGGGAGGAACTAAACTCATTGCCAAACCCTGGGCTGTGCTTCACAGAGATAATCTTATTTCATCCTCACAACCCTGGGAAGCAGTACAGTGGTTCCAGTTCCATATAAGGAGACTGAGCCTCAGGGAACTGAGTAATTTACCCACGATCACACTGCTGGAAAGTAGTAAAGCTGGCGTTTGTACTGAGACCTGGGAGACCCCAAAGGCCACACCCTTAGGCAGTGACAAGAGACAGGGGCAGCAATGAGATCACTGGGGTGGGTGCTGGAAAGGGGGAAGGACAGGGAAAAGACTGGGGAGGGGTGCTTCTGGAAAACAGGCATGTCAGAACTCTCCCTAACCTGCCCTAGGGTGAGCAGGTGTCTCGAGGTGCCTCCTGAAACATATCTGAGCTCATCCTCACTTGGAAGCTGATCAGGGGAAAGCCTGGCCAAGATCTAAGAAAATGCGGCGTCATGTCATTCTCCAGCCACAACCCCTAGATTTGTGAGTATAGGGCACAGTACAAAAACAAGCAGGTGAAATGGCACAGAATTTGAAAGCAAGAAGAGGTCCAACTCAAGATTATCCCACTTGGCTCTGATGTACAAGTGAGAAACCTGTGGCCTGAGAGTGGGGGGCAGGGCCTGGACTTGAACCCAGACTTCCTGTGCTCTTTCCATGTCACCCCCGTGACAGCATTTCGTGCTGCCCAAACAGAAGGTGCTGCTCACACTTTGGGCACCAGGCTGCTGAAGGATGACCTTAACAATCTTCATTTTTTAAAACTATTTTTAAAACGACAAAGGTGTGAGATTATCAAGCTTCTTTGCAGACAGAATTAATTACAGAGAATGGGAAGAAACTTTGGGATATCATTCAGCAACTAGAGACTCCTTCTTGAAATTTCTGATTCCCTGGTTTGAGATAGAAAGGTCTGATGTTAAGTTATTTTTTTTCTAATAAATTTTATTTTTATTATGAGTAGACATAATCCTTAAATAAGAATTTATTATCAAGTAGAAGTAAAAAATAAGCCATTAAATGAAAAGCCATAGTCTCTCCATCTAATTAAAGCCTTATTGATATTTTGGTATGCTCCACTTTTAATCTTTTTTTTTAAATTCCTGAAGTTGTAGTTCTACAAGGTTATAATTGTGTGCTGTTTGCTATTTCAATTTGGCTTTTTGCACTGTCACTTTATGTACACTGTATGTTATTTCATACTATTAAAAACAATATTTAATAATGTCAAATGATGTATGATAACTCTTCGGTGATTCATCAGTCTGAGGCCCAAATGCAGAAAAGAAAATAAAGGTTTTCCATTTCTCACTTCAACAAAAACAGAGCCCTGACTTACCCACAGAAAAGGTCACTGTTTTAACACATTCTGAGATGTCCTTTTTTGAGCCAATTATCAGGGCTGTGCCATAAAATGACATCTCTTCAAGAAGCTGCCTTTCCTCGCAAAGAATTAGAAAATTAATAAGACAAAGGCCGAATAGCAGGGATTTCAGACGTCCCTGAAAGCACAAGGCTGTACACAGTGGGACCAAGAATAGGGGAGGCCCAAATTTAGAGTGAAGTAAAGGGTTCATTTAAAAGAGATTCAGGAGGGTGATCTAGGTCAGCCAATTCACGTTTGGTCAAGACTGCAGGGGACTGAATGCCATTACCATCTGACAGATGTTCAGTGCCCTGAATGAAACGAGCTGGTCTCATTCCAGTTTCTAGAGAACAGGTGTGCACATCACCAAAGGAAAGGGGGAAAGTCTACTGTTATAGTTGGCACTAATTAACACCTTTGCTGGCAGGCTCAGCAGAAAGGCCAAGAGTTCAGGGGCTGTGGAGGGGGCTGATTTGCTCTGGAACAGACGGGGACACACTGATGAGCCCTTGTGAAACCACAATTCTCAAATCAATGCCCAGAGCCCCAGAATTCCACACCTTGACACATGACTGGGTGGGAGTAATCTATAGATGGTTATGTTTGAGCCTTTGAACCCTTTGGAAAAACCAGAAAGGCAACAATCAGCAGCAGCCCCTTCACCAACAAAAAATAAAATAAAATACACTGCTAGCTGCATTTCCAGCTCAGTCCTGCCTCTTTCATGAAATTCTACCTTTCTCTGATCAGATCTCTTTTGCTACTCATATCAATATTACCTGTTGAGCACTCTGTGTTATTTAAGTTATTTTATAGCTCAGCACATCCAGGCAAATACCTGGGATACTGGCCTGAAAGAAACAGCCTCCTTTTAAATTGTGAGACCACCTAAGAGACTTCAGAACCTTTCTGTTCCCACCTATACCCCAGAGAGAAGAAGCCTCAGAGTCCCTTGTAAGAGCCTAGCTTCTCAAACCCAGGTCCTCAGCCTAGGAAGCGTTCAAAGCTCCATCCAACCCTCTCCCCGCCATTTTCCTTATTTTTCTCCAGTCTTATCTTTCATTATTCTCCAATCTCATCCTTTCCTCTCCAATCAACCAACTTGTCTTTTTTTTTTTTTTTAAAAGTGTTTATTTATTTATTTGGCTGTGCTGGGTCTTAGTTGCAGCATGCGGGATCTTTAGTTGCGGCATGTGGGATCTAGTTCCCTGACAAGGGATTGAACCCAGGCCCCCTGCATTGGGAGTGCAGAGTCTTGGCCACTGGACCACCAGGGAAGTCCCTCAACTAACTTGTCTTGATTTCATTATACACCCAGCATTTCTTTACTCTGTTCCCTTGAACAAATTATGCCTCCACCAGGAATATTCTCTTCCCTTCTTTCAACCAATCAACTGACAATGACCATCTCCTCAAAGATTTGGCTTGAACTACCTAATTAGAATTAGCCTTCTCAGACCAACCACACATTAGGCATATTTAGTGTTGCACTATATATTTTCTGTGTTTTCACTATCTATCTGATCACCAGGTTGAAGCTTCAAGGTCAAGACTATGATCGTCAATGTCTTCCCCCCACTGTGGTCTAAGACAATGCTCTGCACACAGCAGATGTTCCATAAATATTTGTGAACTAAAATGAACGTGATTTGCAAAATGTTCAATAAACATGTGCTAACACAGAAATGATTTTTATTAAAAGAGAACTTAGTTTGTAGCTCCACTTTTCAAACACAATAAATTGATGATAGAGGTAAGGGCTATGGACTGAATATCTGTGTCCCCCCTAAATTCCTGTGTTGAAATCCTAAGCCCCAATGTGATGGTATTAGGAGGTGGGGCCTCTGGGAGGTGATTAGGTCATAACGGCTCCCCTCGTGAATGGGATTAGTGCCCTCATAAAAGAGACCCCAGAGAGACCCCTCACACCTTCCACCAGAGAAAAGATGGCCATCTGTGAGCTCTCACAGGACACAGAATCGGCCAGTGCCATGATCTTGGATTTCCCAGCCTCCAGAACTATGAGAAATAAACGTGCACTGTTTATAAGCCACTCAATTTACAGTATTTCTGTTAGAGCAGCCCAAATGGACTGAGACAATAGGTAAAAGGGTGATAAGTAAAAAGGCTGACTGGCCAGAACACCTCTTAGCCTCCGCCGCTGCTACTCCTACCACTTCTTTTTTTTTTTTTAAACTTTGTTCTCATAGAATTTTTTTTTTAATTAATTAATTAATTTATTTTTGGCTGTGTTGGGTCTTCGTTTCTGTGCGAGGGCTTTCTCCAGTTGCGGCGAGCGGGGGCCACTCATCATCGCGGTGCGCAGGCCTCTCACTGTTGCAGCCTCTCTTGTTGCGGAGCACGGGCTCCAGACGCACAGGCTCAGTAGCTGTGGCTCATGGGCTTAGTTGCTCCGCGGCATGTGGGATCCTCCCAGACCAGGGCTCGAACCCGTGTCCCCTGCATTGGCAGGCAGACTCTCAACCACTGCGCCACCAGGGAAGCCCCTCCTACCACTTCTCGACCATTGTAACAGGAGCCACCATTTAGTGAGTGCATCCTCTTTGCCAAGCACCAGATAGACTTGCTGCCATTTAACCCTGAGGGGTAGAAGCTATTATTCTCTTATTAGCACTTGGCAGAGGAAAAAACCTGAGGCGTAGAGGAGTCAAGCAGTTGGCTCAGAATCGCATTTTAAAGCCAGCTTCTTAAACCAGATCTCTCTGATTTAAACAATTGTGGATGCTGAACTAAGAGGACAGGATGGCAAGAAGGTGGGGAGGAAAGTACAAGAAAAAGAAAATCATTTGGTCACATTTTGCAGAGCGCCATGCAGCTGACTCTTCCTCCCTAACTGTGGCGGCTGCAGTGGTATGGCCCCATCCTTCCTTCACGATCCAGGGAGGCACTCGGTCCCCAACGGGGAGGCGTGGCTGCTGCGGGCTCCCAGCTGAGCCCCAGCCTGGGAACTGCTAGTGCGAGAAGGGAGCTGCCTCACCCCAATACAGCCCCACTCAGGGCTGGCTGGATGCAGGGATGCAAAAACCCAAGCACCTTGCCTCATCTGGGGATAGTTTCGAAGGGCCACCCCAACTTCAGCAGTCCCCGTGGCATCTGCCGAGGCCTCTACGTCCATAACCCAGCTCAGCTTCTCCAACTGCCCAATTCTGTCTTCCTCCTCCTTCCCTTACTTTTGTTATTCCCGAGAGCATTCTCAAAAAATTCCCCTGCAGGCAAATCTCTTGCCTCTGAGCCTACTTCCTGGGAACTTGCCTGAAGACACTTGCCAATCATGAGAAAGCAGAAATCAGGGTCACAGCCTGTGCTCTGACCTAAAAGCAGGAGAGGCATGCTGGAGGGGCACATGCAAATCTCCCTGCCCAGTGTCAGCTGTGGGAAAGCCTTGTGACTCAGGCAGGGCCGGGATCCTGATGTTCCCTTTGCTCTGGTCGGTGGCCTTCCCTGTCTCCCTCTCCCATCAAGTACCAGAACCTCCACACTGCCTCCCTTCTCACCCCTCTTTCCCATCAAGCTCTGCTTTCAGGAAAGGAGGTGATGAATCAGTCACACAAAAGGAAAATTTTTAAAATTAATGGATTACTTCATGGGATTAAAAATAAGTTCAAGCCTGCTTTAAACCAAAGAAAGAATATGTATAGCAAAATTCCAGGTATTTATTTATCTATCTACCCAGTTAGAACATATATTTAAGCACCTACAGTGCTGAGCTGGCTGAGAGCTGAGTGGAAGAGGGAGGTTCCACTGACCGCTGAGACTTTCATTGTCCATCTCTGTCCCAGGCCCCACGAGGGCGCACAAATTTGACGCTGATTCCACTGGCAGTTGATGAACTGCCACACTGCAACAGGAGCAGATGCCTACGGGTTGTGTCCCCTCCACCCTACCCCCACCACTCCCCCAGGACAAAATAAAATCTAGAGTCTTTTTATATGAAATTCACTTCACCAGAAAAACAAAGTAAGCAATCAGTTCCTCTTCGGTTCAACTCGAAGGCACACTTAAAGCTTTTCCCAAGATACGAGGTGATGGTTCACAAGAGGCAGAACCTTTTAAATTCAGTCTCCCCTGCTATTCAGCAAAGGTGTATTTACCTACTTTGAGACAGGTTCATGATGAAGGGCACACAGGAAAAATTCACAGCGGGGTGGGGGGGGGTGGTTTGCTACAGGGTATACTCTTTGTCTGAATGATTCTTTACGTCTGCTGAAGAAGAAAAAAGACGGAAGATGTTGCTTCTAATTTTCTCACGTGTCTCAAAAATGAACACGGGGATTGCCACTCAGCTTGTCACAGGTGAGTACCTACAGCTAGGAGGCAGTGGGCTCAGTGGCATGGCAGGAGGCTGGACACTCAAGGAGGAAGAATTTAAATTGCCGATCACTACTGTTATCTTGTGAGGAGTCCCTGTATAAGCCACTTAACCTTTCCTGAGACCTCAGTTTCTTTTTTTAAAAAAGTGAGATGAATACAGGTTCATTTCACAGTTTGCTGTGTGGTATAATTAATAAAATACACAAAACTGTCTATCCTACACTGTTCATTAATAATTCCCAAAGATAATACGAACTCTCCGATTGGCAATGTAAGTGCAGCCTTTAAAATTTGGTAGACACGTTTTCATTAAAAGGTAAGATTTTAAATACTTAAATGAGATTTCTTAACACATACACTTACACACCAGGGAAACTATAGACAGAAAATAGGGTGAAGTCCGACTCGTCCATGACGATGAAAGGGGCCTTCAGCTGTAACCTACAGCTCTGGGATAATTTACCTTGATATACTGCCACAGATGACGGAGCACGGTTCCGTGTTGTGCAAGTACTGAACGGCTTTGGTTGTTCCTATTAATATACTGATTCGAATATGCCAAGAGAGTGGGGCTGTGTCACCCTGAAAAGACAACAGTAGTTGGTTTGGTTGTATTTTCTGAGTAAAAACCAATAAACGCTAATGAGGAGGTGGGGAGAGGGGGTAAATGAACATTGTAGTTTACCATAACCTATTTTTAATTCAAAATAGGTTTTCCTCTACTACCAATGTTGGTTCTAGGCCCCTTTATAGGCAATGGAAATACCCAATAATTTTAATGTTATCTTAATTGAAATATGGCTAATAAGATGTTTAAGAGTTCATTAAACAAGATCTTAAAATTATTGTGACACCATAGTGTGGGTAATTGAGAATAATCTGTTTTTATTCTCATCTTAATTGAAATTTAACCAATTTGGAATCAGTTTTTAAGCTTATCTTTCAGAAACATCACAAAAGAGAAACCATGGCATTTATTCAACCTCCTTCCTTCTCTTTAAGGTGTCTATCACTTTTATGTCTATCCTTTGTACTGAATGGTACTTTGAGTAAAGTTATGCAAATAAAAATTATCTGAGAAATAAGGGTAGTTGATGTAAACTCATTGGAGACATGGTATCAGTGAGGAGTAAGGACCCAGCAACTCTTCTGGCCACCACGTTGCACAACACACAATAGCTCAGGTATTTCAGCAGCTGCCCCAGGGCTTTAGAGGGTCAGAGTATCAGGCAGAGTAATAGATATAACTTACCACACACTGTAATCTGTCAAAAAGTGATCCATTTCTCATATACGGATAAACCAGGCAAAACTTCTCACTCTCTGTAAAATATGCAGCCAACTCCAATATGTTTGGATGTTGGAACCTTGAAACAAAAGATTTTTTAAATCCATCAAACTGTTTATTCAAATAGGAAATGAATAACACTCTGTTTTGGGGGTGGTAGGGTGGGTTGGGGAATAGGTATAAAGCAGAATATAAATTTGGCCAAGAGAGAAGGAATTTCAATGGACACATGATACAGATTTGCCTTCCAAATTAGTCTAAAGTGTTCTGACAAATATTAGCCAATATCCAAATACAAGACAGACATTTTAAGAAAGTAAGGAGTTCTTAAGATTTGGGGTTTTGGGAACTTTACAACAAATAGAAAACAATATTTGATATTAACTGATTTTTAGCAACATGAAACCCAATATAACTTATTTATTAAAGATAATACAACTGAAATTATCCATTTCATTGCTTTAGGTATACATGTGTAACTAAAATCACCAAAATAGAAGAGTTCGGAAGACTGTTTTCATTCATCCATTTACTGAATGCTACCATGTCAAGTGCTGTACTAGGCCCCAGTCACATAGTTAAGAGACATCCAATGCCTTCAGAAAGCTTGTATTGTTACCTAAAATCCATGTGACAAGTAAAGTTTGATGTTGAAAAACACATCACTGATTTTTAAATCCCAGAATTCTATGTCAGTATCATATACATTTTTCAGGCTCCTTTTTTAAAAAACTCTATTTTTTTTTTTTTTTACCATATTCATTTTTTTTTTTTAAGGAATTCCTTTATTTTTATTATTTATTTATTTATTTATTTTTAGCTGTGTTGGGTCTTCGTTTCTGTGCGAGGGCTTTCTCTAGTTGCGGCAAGCGGGGGCCACTCTTCATCGCGGTGCGCGGGGCCTCTCACTGTCGCGGCCTCTCTTGTTGCGGAGCACAGGCTCCAGACGCGCAGGCTCAGTAGTTGTGGCTCACGGGCCCAGTTGCTCCGCCGCATGTGGGATCTTCCCAGACCAGGGCTCGAACCCGCGTCCCCTGCATTGGCAGGCAGACTCTCAACCACTGCGCCACCAGGGAAGCCCAAAAAACTCTATTTCTTGAGGGCATGTGTCATCACTGTGAAAACCAACGGAACCCAGTAACAGCCATGAAATATAAAACATGTGAAATTCACCACACATACTGTGAACTCAGCTCAATTCAACAATTATTTATGGAACACCTCCTATGTCTTAGGCATACCTGGTGATATTAAAATAAATAAAGCTATTTTTCCATAAATGGTGTTATATATAGTCCTATTATTCATTTCTTCAGTAGCAAAACTTACCTATAAAACACACGTGTGTGTGTGCGTGTGTGTCTGTGTGTATGCATGTATATATATATATATATATATATATATCCCTTCTGAGTCCCTCTATTCCTTCTTCCTCAAGAAAGGCAATGTGTGGGTGTGTGTACATACATAAACACATAATACAATCCCTTAAGTAGTTCCCTTAATATTAAAAAAAAACTCATCCTCAGGTCTCAGCTTAGATGTTACTTTTTCCAAGACACCTACTCTACCGCCCACCCCCCTCCCCAAATTAGCATTTCCTCCTCCCTCAGTGCTCTGTACTTGCTTGTCTTACTATTTAACTTACTGAAATTGCCTGTTTGCTTGTGCACTTCTCTCCTAAACCCACTCCAGACAGTATGTTCTAAGAGGAGAAGCCTGCCTCTGAATTATTTACTAGTAAATGTCTGAGAAGAGGGAGATTGAGTATGATTCAGGAAATAAATTGGATCTTGTTAAAAAATAAAAAAAGTAGGCTCTGCCTCAGTTTCCTCATCTGCAAAATGGGGATAACAGCAGGACTCACCTCACAGGACTGTTGTGAGGATTAAAGAATTAATACATGTGAAGTACTTGGTATAGGGCCTAAAACTAAAGAAATATTAGCAATATAAATGATAATGATGGCACACCAGGAATATTCAATGTCATAGAGTTGTTAATTCTCTCTAAAGTAATACATAAATGCCTCAGCAGAATAAATCCAAATGGATCAGATATATAAATGTAAAAAATGAAAATATAAAAGTACTTGGAAAAAATGGCATAATGATTTTATAACCTCTCAGTGGGGAAGGCCTTTTAAACTACAATATAAAACCCAGAATCCATAAGAGAAAGTATAGATTAAATTCAACTACATGAAAACTGTTTCCACATGGCAAAAACTAGAATAAGCAAAGACAAACGAAAATGTGGTAAAAAATTATTTGTATCTTGTAACATAAAAATAGGGCTAATTTTCTCTAATATATAAAATGCTCTTACAAACCATTAAGAAAAAACCCAACAGCCTAATAAAAAAATGAGCAAAAAACATTAACAGATATTTCATGGAAAAGGAAATATATCTCTTAATATGTGAAAAGATTCATTCAACATAGAAAAAGAAATTTAAACTACACTGAGAAACCATTTCCACTTAGCAGATCAGAAAAAACTAAAAGAATAAACGCTATGTTATCAAGAATACGGGGAATCAGACACTCTAACATATGACTGGTATAAGTGTAAATTGGTATAGCTTCTACTGGAGGACAATTTGGTAACGTGTAACACATACAACCATTTGACCCTATAACTTTATTTATGTGAAGCTTTCTTAGTTTTCTAAGCGATATTAAAACTTAGATAAGTTTTCCAACAGGTATGAAATAACATATATAAAAGGTTTCTTGTTGTAGCATTTTTTTTTTTTTTGCATTTTTTTTTAAGAGTAAAAGATTAGGAAAAATCTAAAAATCCATCAATAGGAAAACGGTTAATTACATTACAGCACGGCACACAGTGGAATACTAAAATAAGCAAAGTGAACAAAGTATGCATGCTACCACTTGTGTGAGAAGAGGAAAGTAAGAAAACAAAATACATATATGCTTACACATAAAATATCTCTGAAAAGATATACAGGAAACTGATAACTCTGTTGCCTTTGGGAAAATCAGCTGGGTGGTTGGATGAGAATAGTGGAAGAAAATCTCTTGGCTTACCCTTTTGCCCTTTTGGAATTTTGAAGTGTCTGAACTTATTATTTATTCATAAGCAAAGAAATAAAGTTTAAATATAAAAACCTTATTACAATTTTGGTTTTAGATTTTTGTTGACTAAATGATATATTAAGTGTTTATACTTAGCCTCTAACATTTTGAATTCTGGTCCTGGGTATAAACGGAGAAGGATTTAGGATAATACCTCCCTCCCCCCAATTCATGTATTGGTTTAGAAAACATCTGAAAAGAACATTTTCTGTTTGTAAAGGGTGATGACTGAACTCTATAGGGTTAGGGGTCTTCAGTGAGACAGGCTGCACAGCTGCAGATATGAATATATATGAAAATGAAGTCATTTTAGTTTGTCTCCAAGGACTTTCAGGCTCATGAATGAATTCCCAGAAAATAATGTGCACATCGAAAGCACTTGATTTCTTTGTCTAAAACTCTCTTCCAGAAGAGGTTTATATTGATGAAACAGTTTCTTGACTGGAATGTCTCTAAGAAAGGGGGGAAATGGTAAAATATATACAATTCTAATGTTCTAAGAATCAGTTTACATTCAGTCATGTTAGTCACACATGATTTAACCCATTTCCTTGTGACAGTTTCTTGTTAAAACATGTTCAAGTGAATCATGTAAATGGTCTATTTTAAAATGTATTCCAAGGAATATACTAAAGTAGATGTCAAAATTTTACCCAATGTTCTAACATCCAACCCACATTTATTAAATGCCAACCATGCCAAGCTCTGTGCTGTAGAATCAAAGATGAACAGAGATGAAAACCAGACACAAGTGGAGAAATCCAAAGCAATATACTCACAGCAGTAAAACTTCAAGCTCAGATAAAAACCTCTTCCACTGTTTCTTACACTGCATTTTCTTCCCCTAAATATCATACAGAAAAACAAGAAAAAAAAATAAGGAAAGGATCTCTCTATTTCTGGGATTCTTACCTAGGGTCTACAGTCTCCCTGAAACTGGATACTTTATGGTATAAATGCATATGAACATTTTTCTGGGGAGAGGATCCTTAGCTCGCATTATAGACTTTCAAAAATCCACTAACCCCAGAACAGATTTAGAACCACTGCTTTTGAATTAGAAGTTTTTCACGAAATGTATCATACTGCTATATTTTATATTCAAACCCTTTCACCATATTTTGTACACATTTACAGGAATTCAAAAATATGTATTCAAAGAAAATCCCATGACAGAAACTCCCCACTTGATCTCAAAGAATCCTGGTTGTGACAGTTGTATTCTGATTAGAATTGATTTCAATAATTTGGCATTTATGACTCGGGTCATTTGGCTGTTGGTTCAAGTTTACCTTTGTACGAATTTTGCAAAAATGGGCCCACTAGGAAAATGAAACATATAACTCCTTACTTCAAAGAAGATTCAGAAGCTAGCAGAGTGCCTGACATGTGAATAAATTAATGAATTCAATAATATCGCATGGAGCACCTCCACTGTTCTTGATGGCTTCATACACCTGACATCGTTGCATGTCTCTGAATCTCAAACTCCTAACTTCTACCATGAAAGGGTTAAAGTAAGTGTGCTCCAGTTATCGTTTGCAAATTGCTAGACGGGGCAGAGTTCTTTCTTGTTTTTGTTTTTTTTTAAAAATATTTATTTATTTAATTTATTTTTTGGCTGCACTGGGTCTTCGTTGCTGTGCGCGGGGCTTTCTCTAGTTGCAGCGAGCAGGGGCTACTCTCCGTTGTGGTGCGTGGGCTTCTCATTGCAGTGGCTTCTCTTGTTGCGGAGCACAAGCTCCAGAGCGCAGGCTCAGTAGTTGTGGTGCACGGGCTTAGTTGCTCCGCGGCGTGTGGGATCTTCCCGGAGCAGGGCTCGAACCCATGTCCCCTGCATTGGCAGGCGGACTCTTAACCACTGCGCCACCAGGGAAGTCCCAGGGCAGAGTTTTTAGAGCTCTCTGTCCTCAGGAACAAAGGGAGAGAAATCCAACAGGAATCCTGGAAACCGTTTTCCAAGTTAACCCAAGAAGTCAGAAACAATAAACTAGTCTAACAAATCATTTGCAAGGACCACATTATGAGAATTTACGTTTTAAAAAACCACTGCCCTGGGAGCGAGTGGACTGGGTCTCAGGCCCACCTCTAACACTCATTATTTGTGACTTATGGTCACCAAACCTCCCTGGGGTCCTCGTTTTCTTAATCTGAAAAAGTGAAGGGGTTAGTTTTTGTGTTCATGCTACCCTAGCACTCTTGCTGCTCAAAGTGTGTTCTGTGCACGAGGAATACCAGCTTCTCTGGGAGCTGGTGGGAAATGCTGAGTCTCAGGTCCCTACCCAAACGTGCTGAATCAGAATCTGCACTGTAAGATCCCCAGGTGAACTGGATGCACTAATCTAACACACCTAAGTACAGTTCCCAGCTTCAGTCCCTCTAAGAAAGGTTACTGAAACTAAGGTCTCAATGTTACAAAACTACATTTCTTGTAAAAAATGCTCTGTGGCTAAGCCTTCATTAAATTATCTCTTTTTTCCTGATGTGTATGTGTATGTGTGTGTAGGACTTTGTACAATCTCTAGGTCTTGGGTAACTTTGTTACCTCCTGTCTTTTTACTAATACTGAATAGCAACTAAATTCATGAAGACAGCATATGTGCTTCATTCAATTCACCCAACAAACATTTATTGAGCAACGACTATAGGCCAGGCCCTGTAATAAGGCACTGGGATACCAAGATAAATAAAAGCTCCTTAAAGAAAACCATCCAGTCCACTGGGAGAGGCAGGTGAAGAAATCAATACTATGAGACAGTGGTATTTTGCTGCGACTATACAGAGGAGGGTCACCAAAACCATCCTGGAGGGGTTGGAAGCAATCAAGGAAATGATCATTGTCTTCGGGACAGAAAGGGCAAAGACATCCCATTCTGAAGCCAGACCCCTGGAAAGAACACTCCCAAGAGGGAGTGTGAGTTGGTGGCAGCTGCAGAGAGAAGAGGAAAGTAGACGCATGGAGTCTTTGGGGAGGTGGCCCTGGGGCTCAACCAGAAGAGAATGTACAAATGGGGCCAGGGACACACTGGCCCTAAGAAGCAGGCTTCAGTTAGGACACCTCTAGAGTAACCACATTCTTTTTGTTGAATGTTTATAACAATAGATTGTTTCATTTCTTCATTAGACATTCATCTTCTCAGGAATCTTGAGATGTCTATACAGAATTAGTGGGGCAAATGCAATTTGAGGAAATGGACAAATTGGGTTAATAATTTTTTTAAAAAGGCCCTGTAATCTAAGCTGCAAAACTGGAACCACCTCAGATCCCTCCTTCTCCCCTATTTCCCCAGCCCTGTTTAACAGATCACCAGATTTGCTCCATTTCACCTCATCTTTCAGACACAGTACCCTCTCTTGCCATCCCCACTGCCTCTGCCCTGGCTTAGAGCCGTTACAAACACTGGTCACACATCTGAACCACCTGGGGACGCCTACCACCACCACTGCTCTGACCCAACCAGATGCTGCAGAGCTCAGTTTCTAAAACGCTTCCTGGGTGATTCTAATATTAAACGGGAGAATACAGGTTTCAGCCCTATCCACTTCAGTTTACACATCTGAAATATCCCTCTGCCAGGTCTTTCTACCTCTAGTCGAGTTCCTGCCGTCTTTCCTCCAGTGCCCCTGCCAACTTCCAGCCCATCATCTGACCAGTAATCAAAGTGATAACTTCAAAACACAAATCTCGTCCTTTCACTCTCCTACTTAGAAACCATCCATGGACTTCACCTATCTTTCCAGTATCATCTGATGCCACTGCGTTCCCACCCTCTCACACTAAACTCTACTCCACCAAACGAGCTGGTCTTCGTGAGTAAGACACAGGCTTTCATGCATGCGCCTCTAGGCCTGGGCACCTGCTATCTCTTCCATCTAGAAAGTACTTCCCTCGCTGCCTGGCAAAATTCTCCTTATCCTTCAAAATCCAGTTGAAAGGTCACTTCCTTTCAACCACTTTTCCATTTGTTTACTGAGGAAATGTTTATTGCGTGGTTACTCTTGTGCCAGCCCCTCCTCTGCCTATCTTCTATGTGCTCCCGTGACCTTTGGGGCAAATCTCTGCTAAAGTACTTATCACACTGCAATTTAATCTTTTCTTTACCTGTTTTCCCCATAAGACTGGGAACTCTTGGAGAATGTAACTATGCTTTATTCATCTCCACCCAACATGCAGCCCATAAAAGAAGTTTAGTAAATGTTTATTGGCTGTTGACCAACAATGAAGAACAGCTCTTTGGGTATGCGTGTGCAGACCTATCTCCTCCTGACTCCTGAGTCGGACCCCCAGTAGCCTTTCTGCTTCCCTGGCTGTACTCAGCTGTATTCTAACCTGCTCTGATCATTGCCGTGCTGCTCCTACCAAAGCCTCCTCTTTCCCCCTCTCCTGAACTGTGATTGAAGACGATTTATAAAGTAGCACCGAATATCAGTCTGTGGCTTAGCCTGTGAAGCTGCCTGGAGAGGGCGCTGCCCATCCTAGAAAGCCAGGAAAACTGGAGCAGACCAGCACAATCCGACCATCTTAAGCAAAGTCCCAATGGTCCTAACAACGCTTTTCAGAAAAGTCTTTCTCAGGCCATACATCTGGGGAGGGGAAGGATTTAACTTCCACATTCCTGCAAGACAGGCATTCATTTCTCAGTCATTTCTCCAGTCATCAGAGGTCATATATCTTATTTCCATTTATGAAATTTTATTTTCAAGTACACCTCCTTTCAATGTTGATGAAAAATGACACATTTTAAGGTGAAATATGAGCCAATAAATGGAAGGAATATCCTGTGATAGTAATTCTTTCCATACCTGTTTAAATAATTTAATGGCATATGTTCGGTTTTGGATTTCCACTCTGTATACCTCAAAAATTTCCCCTTCTCCGATTAAAAAGTCTTTGTGGAAATTTTTGGTTCCTTCTATGATGTTGTGAAAGCTCATGGAGGATTTAAACAATATTCCTTAGGAAGGAAAGTAGGGAGAAGATAAGTTACTTTTTCTCTTTTTAAGAATCAACCATCATTATAAAGAACCAAGACTTCCCTATTAGAAACAAATCAGATCCCAGTGAAAAGTCAACAGAGAAAGGCCCAGGAGCAAAAACTGAAGCCCACCATGTGCTCTCTGTACATTTACTTGGGCCTGGCTCCCACCATCCCACAGAGCAAATGGCTTTTTAGATATTCAAACAAAAGCACTGTGATTCTATCACCTTTCCAAAGAGATCAGCCAGACAACTTAGTTGGGGAAACTTTTCCAAGACTGTTTCCCTGTCATTAGATCAACAGATTGCTGTTGACCCACTATGAACCTAAAACCAGTAAAAAAAAAATTATAGAAGTGGAAATTTTGATGTAACTAAATAATATTCTCTAAGCATGACTGGTAGAAACGTTTTTCATAAGCCAAATCCTCTAAATGGCTAACTAACTTGCTCAGAGTAAATTAGGAAGATGCTTCAGCTTTTTAAAAAAAATCATCTAAAGCAGAGATTGGGAGGAAACATTTCAAAGGTAATCAAATACAAATTCAAAGGGAAAAGCCTGGCTAAATCCTTCAGAGACCAATTCTGGCTATATTTACACACTTAGTCTGTTTGATTTAAACCTTTTTTGCTCAACATTAAAGGACCACAACCTTATCTAACTATTCTAATTATCTTTTGAACCAAAGAAGCATCGGATCTAGTGGCAAAGATTAGGCAAGGCAGCCTTAAACAGCCACTAAAGTTTATCAGAATGATTCCCAGATAGAAGTAAATTATTCTCCCTGCCGATAAAGTAGGAAAGTTGGTGTGGAAAATAACTGATTTTCATAGTGACCTTCAGCACTGCTCTACAATCACCTCTAAAGATTTCTCTATAAGTGCTATGAAAATTTCTAAAACTGTATAAAACCCAACATAATTTTTAAATGTCTTCCTGTGACACATAAAAATAGCAAATGTCATGAAATTCTCCTGAGACCACAATTATGCTCTTTACTGGCCAATGAATTTTTAATATAACTAAATAATATATCACCCATCAGAACTATGTGTCAGTCAAGATTGAGAATATTTTGATATCTATGAAAAATTTATCCTGAATCTGCATATTAATGAATAGTTATTATGTTTATTGGATCTTTCTAAATTTCACTTAAGAGAATTCATGAATTCACTTAGAGGAAAACATGATTTAAAGAAAAGTTGTTTTGTTTTTCTTACCTTTTTCATCATGTTCAGGAATAAGAACATTATCCACTGTGACACTAGCTGTTTCCTAAGAGAAGAAATACGTATTAAAGTATAATTCAATTTCATAAAGTCTAGAAAGAACAGAACCTCAACAGAAATCCAAAGCTCCCCCTGGGACTGTACAGTGCAACAGGGTGGAATCTAATTTAGAAGAAAGCTAGTAGAATGCAAAGTTATTTTATTTTATTCAATAGTATTCACTGCTATATATATTTAAGGCTTCCACAACAACGGTAAAAACTCAAGTATCAAAGTCATAGTTGTAGTCAATTTTAAATGACTTCTATTGCTGTAAAAATGATCACCGCTAATTTGCTTTAATAAAAACTAACAGTAACATGCAAAACACTAGAACAGGAAAACTAAAAGCTGAGTTAAGACAAATGCGTAACTTGCAGTACTCTTAAAAGTTCTAAGACTCATCTCTGACAGATCACTGAGAGGACAAAGCTCTTAACGCTTCAAACATTTACAATCACCAATTTCCTGAATCCCCAAATAAATGAACAAGAATGAGAGCTAAAGCTCTCCTGACTTCAAAAAAGTACCTGCAAATACAGCATTTTTCTGCCTGATAACTTCATTCCTTACGCTCAATTATATATGCAACAGGGTTCAAGGGTCATTCTCCATGCGCACACACTCTACCTTGGATAACATGATCGGAAATCCTTTTCCCTGATGACTCTGCTCTGAAGGATTCAAGGCTGCTCCTGAAAGAGAAATAAGGGAAGCTAGATACAAAAAATGTTATGCCCTTAATAAACTTTTTTTTCTTTCTTACACTGTGAAAATAAATACCTTGCTAGTAAGGTTCATTTCTAAAGCTCAGTTTCATTCCCATTGAATGGTTACAAATTTCCAAATGTGAAAGAGCTTTCTAATGATACAAACATACCTTTGTTCACTTAAAACATGAGCACCTATCTTTTTTTCTTGTTTGTTTGTATTTTTGTTTTTTTAATTTTTGGCCGTGAGGCGCGGCACGCGGGATCTTAGTTGCCTGACCAGGGATCAAACCCGTGCCCCCTGCAGTGGAAGCTCGGAGTCTTAACCACTGGACCACCAGGGAAGTCCATGAGCACCTATCTTAAATTATTGTTAGACATCATTAAAAATATTAAAGTATGAAGGAGAGAATTGACAGGAAAAAAGCAATGTTGTTATCAGTTTTTTGTACATGTATTTAAAATTTTTACCATTATGGGATTATAGCTCTCTCAGTTAGTTCACTTTTTATCCCATCTTGTGCCACAAGGTATTAGAGGGGTGAGTGAGTGTGAGTGTGAGTGTGTGTGTGTGTGTGTGCGCGCATGCAATCACAAATGCCCACAAATGCTGCCCAATTGAAGACTATTACTTCTGTCTGTTATGGTTCTGTCTGAACTAAGGAAGTCTATGTAGCTTCCTACAATAAATTAAAACTGCAATATTTTGCTGTTACTTCTGACATTTTGATTCAGACTTCAGAAGAGTTTTATTTCATCTTCTAGTTTTTCTTAGATTATATTCTAATGTTTCCTAGATTATTTTGCTTAGAAGACTAGCAACAAAATACAATCAATTAATAATAAGTCTCCTTGAACAAAACTATAAATCAATTAGACTGAACAGACATCTATAGAACATTCCATCCAAAACAGAAGAATATACTCATACTTTGCAAGTGTACGTTGAACATTCTCCAGAACAGATCACATGTTAGGCAATAAAATGAGCCTCAATAAATTTGGAAGGATGAAATCATACAAAGCATATTCTCTGACTACATGGAATTAAAGTAGAAATCAAGGGCTTCCCTGGTGGCACAGTGGTTAAGAATCCGCCTGCTAATGCAGGTGACATGGGTTCGAGCCCTGGTCTGGGAGGATCCCACATGCCACGGAGCAACTAAGCCCGTGCACCACAACTACTGAGCCCGTGTGCCACAACTACTGAGCCCGCGTGCCACAACTACTGAGCTCACGCACCTAGAGCCCATGCTCCGCAACAAGAGAAGCCACCACAATGGGAAGCCCACGCACGGCAATGAAGAGAAGCCCCCACTCGCTGCAACTACAGAAAGCCCGCATGCAGCAACGAAGACCCAATGCAGCCAAAAAATAAATAAAAATAAATACATTTTTTAAAAAATGCAAAAAAAAATAAAGTAGAAATCAATAACAAAAGGAAATTTTTTTGGGAAATTGACAAATACATGAAAATTAAACACCAAACTCATAAATAACCAACGAGTCAAAGAAGAAATCACAAGGGAAATTAGAAAATACTTTGTGATGAATGAAAACAAAAACACAACGTGCCAAAACATATGGCATGCAGCAAAAGCAGCGCTTAAAGGGAAATTTATTACTGTTAATGCCCACCTTTAAAAAGAAGAAAAATATCAAATAAATAGCCTAAACGTTTGCCTTGAGGAACAAAAAAAGAAGAAACAACTAAACCACAGGAAGCAGAAGGAAGGAAGAATTAAGACTGGAGTGGAAATAAATGAAACAGAAGAACAGAATAGAAAATCAGAAGAGAAAAATCAATGAAACTGAAGCTGGTTCTTTGAAAATATAAACAAAGTTGACAATCTTTTAGTTAGACTAACCAAGAAAGAAAGAAGACTCAAATTACTAAAATTAAGAACAAAAGACATAACTACTGACCTTACAGAAATAAAAAGAATTATAAGGGAATACTGTGAACAACTATTTGTCAAAAAACTAGATAAATGATATGGACAGATTCCTAGAAAGACACAAACTACCAAAACTAATTCAAGAAGAAATAAACAATCTGAATGGGTCTGTAACAAGGGAAGAGATTTAATTAATATTTTAAGACTTCCCATAAAGAAAAGCCCAGGCCCAAATGGCTTCACAGGTAAATTTTATCAAACATTTAAAGAAGATTTAAGACCAGTTCTTCACACATTCTTCCAAAATAGAAGAGGAGGAAGCAACTCCCAAATCTTTCTTTGAGGCCAATATTATCCTAATATCAATGCCACACAAAACAGCACAAGAAAACTACAGGCCTATATCCCTTATGAATGTAGATGCAAAAATCCTCACCAAAATACTAAATCCAGAAACATATAAGAAAGATGAGATACCATGACCAAGTGGGATTCATCCCAGGAATCCAAGGTTAGCTTAATATCTGAAAATATACCACATTAATAAAATGAACAAAACTCATAAAATCCAATAATCTATCATGATGAAGCTCTAGGGAGAGAAAAAAATTTCCTTAATTTGTTAAAGGGCATCTGTGAAAAACTTACAGTGAACATCATACATAACGGTGAAAGACTGAATGTTTTCCCCTTAGATGAGGAACAAGAAAAGAATGTCTTAGTCTTGCCACTTCTATTCAACATTATACTAGAGGTTCCAGCGAGGGCAATTAGGCAAGAAATAACAAACATCCTGAATAAGGTATTGTTGTGTAGAACAAAATTTGAAGTTTGGGGGCTGCAAGGGCACTAAAAGCCATTGTCCTTTTGCTGCACATAAAAAGACGATACTTCACTGTCATATAAAATGGAAGATTCAAAATGGCTTGACTAAGGTGATTAAGGTGAAACCATCCCACTAAATGGAACAATTTTAAGGAAAGCTAGGCAAAAGTAGATTATTTAGATAAGTGATAACTCTGTTCATGGTAGCAACAAAGAAAGACTAAATCTTTATGCATTTCAATTAGGAGCTCCAACTCCTGACTTCAGTGAGTTGCTGTCATAGGAAACACCTGTGCAGCAGGTTACATTTAAATGTTTCCAATGAATCATCATGTGGCTGCTTTCAACAAGCTATACAATTAATGTTTTTAAGATCATAATTCAAAGCATTAATTCAATAAGCTGCAAATAAATAATGCTATTTTTCTTAGCAAAGGATTCAGAACAAAGCACTATCCTCCTTTTCATCTCAGATGTATCTATCTCGTGGTATTAGGGCAGTAAATAATTGCCTTTTCACAAATCAACTAATCCCACATTGTAAAAAATAAATTAATTTTCCATGTGCAACAGACTAGGAGTCAACCAAGGATGTGGAATTTTTGTCCATATAATTCTCCGCTGCATAAATAAACAACATAGAGTGTGAAAAGACACCCTGAAATCTATTCCAGAACACTGAAGTATAAAATATACCTGTGTCCTATCAAATTGGTGTGAGTTTATACTGTGAACAAGTCACATGGGTGGTTTCAGCGGCTGGAAAAGGCTCAGATAATGAAAAGGCATTACATTTACAGCTCCCAGAGACTCACTGCATTTTACCTGATCAGTCAGCTTCAGAGTGAAGCATTCTGCTGTATAAAACTAAGTGAAGGGACTTCCCTGGTGGTCCAGTGAGTAAGACTCTGCACTCCCAATGCAGGGGGCTGGAGTTCGATCCCTGGTTGGGGAACTAGATCCTGCATACATGCTGCAACTATGAGCTCGCATGCCACGACTATGAGCTCGCATGCCGCAACTATGAGCTCGCATGCCGCAACTAAGAGTTCACGTGCCACAAATAAGAGTCTGAATGCTGCAACTAAGAAGTCCACATGCCACAACTAAAGAGCCACATGCTGCAGTGAAGAACCCGCATGCTGCAACTAAGACCCGGCGTGGCCAAAATAAATAAATAAATAAACGTTAAGACAAAAAAATCCTAAGTGAAGAAATAGTGTGCAACAGAAAAAAGGGATTAGCCAAGTTATACAGATAATATCATGGTGGAAGCCTACTGGGAACTGTCTAATACCTTATTAATGTGAAAAACCTATAAAATAAAAGTCATTCTGAAGCTACAGTTTTCTGGTACAAACCTCTTGGGATTTCTTCTTGTGTGTGCAAAGCTTCTTTAGGTCATGAGGCAGTGGCTTGAGTGGACAAAATATATTATCAAAGAGCATGTGTGCAAATACACAGAACTAAAAATACGCCTGGATGAAAAAGCCAAAGAATAAGGCTGCTGATTTAAAGGAGTTTCCAACCTAAGAGCCCTGAATCTATAACATAAGACCCAAGATCACTCAAGATCATTCTTGTTGAAGTCAATGAATCTAAAGTGGAATAAACAGAACAGGTGACATTGGGAGATTATTTTATTGACAAAGAATGAACAGAGAAAACTTCAGGAGCTTTACTTATCAGGTTACTATAAATGTAATGCATGACACAGCATCAGAAAGAGAGGAAAGACTCAAGCCACTGTGAAATGGACAGTAAACAGGTTAGAAGTTAGAAAGCCATGGCATAAAACAGCAGTGAAGATAATAGAGAAATCCCAGGGTTATTTTGGAGGTATCATCTGCACTAAAATACAGGGGGGAAACCCAATTATTTTTAACTTCTAATCATATGGTAAAACAAATTATAGCATTATTTGTATTTTACTCATATTGTGGTTCTGGTCATGTTTATGACTCAGAGATTCAGAGTTTTGGACAGAGAGCTGATTCTCTTAACTAAGTGAGAATGAAACATTTTAAGACGTGTAGCTTGTAAATAAATATTTTTTAAAAACCAAACTATAAAGTGGTAGAAGGGAATGTGTTGTATAAGTTAGGCAATAAGAAAAGAAAGTGTCAGACACAAAAATGTGAAGCTGCAAACCCCGCTTCAGATAAAAGTCACAGGTAAGGAATCACTGACATACAGCGTGACCAGTCAACGTCTTAGATAAAATACAATATTTACAAGTTACAATTCATATAAAATTGAGTAAGAGCCACATCGTTAGAATCAATGCTTACCATAAGTTGCAATTAAATGGATAGCTCGATGATGACCCATCTCCTGGAGAGTCTGTAAAAGGTCACCGATAGTCTTGTTTTTCTGTGCCCAGGACCAAAGTAATTCTCTTGTTCCACTTTTACCCTGGTCTACGTATTTTTCAATGTGACGAACATCCAGCCAGCTGCTTGAAAGTCGCTCCGCTGTGGCAATTGTAATAGGAAGAACCAAAGAATAGTTTACTTTTATTGGAATCCCTGTTTTTTTTGTGTACCTTATATGTTCTGTTGCATTTTATTTATATTTTTATTTTGAACTAATTTTAGCATGTATTTCTCACCCAACTTCCCCTAATGTTATTAACATCTTATGTAACCAGGGTACAAAGATCAGACCCAGAGATTACTAAACTGAAGACCTTATTCTAATTTCACCTGTTTTTCTACTGATGTCTTTTTTTCTGTTCTAAGAGCCTATCCAGTTTCTCACATTGCAATTACTTGTTCCTTCTCCTTAATCTCCACTAAACTGATGTTCCTCAGTTTTTCCTTATCTTTAAGGACAGTGAAATGCTGTTGTATCCTTCTCGGTGCATAATATCAAGAGGTTCATGATGTCCATGTCTTATCACTGGTGATGTTAACCTTGATCCCTTGGTTAAGGTGATGTCTGCATGCAGGTTTCTCCACTATAAAATTATTATTATTTTTAACTAATAACTATGTTGGGGGAGATACTCTGAGACTATGGAAACATCCTGCTTCTCAGATTTTGCCTAAAAATATTTGCATCTATCTATGGTTCTTGTTTATCATAATTATTACTGTGGGGTTTGCTTAATGGTATTTTTCAATTTTCCCTTTTTCCTTCTATGTTCATTAACTGCAATTCTTCTGTAAGAGAGTATTATCTCTTCTTGCCCATTTATTTAGGCAATTAATTTATTTATATCAGTGTGGACTCATGGATATTTATTTTACTCTACAGGTTAAAATCCAATACTATCATTATTTATTTTGTTGCTAAAATTGCTCCAGCTTTGTCCATTCAGGCTGCTCCTGTATTCTTTTGACAAGCCCTATCATTTTGGGAACACTTTCTTATTTTTCTGGCTATACAAGATGCTCTAGGCTCATTTTGTATTTCCCCTGCCCCAGCCAGGGGAAATTATATATATGATAGAATTACTTTTCCAAGGAGTCCTGATTCCTTTTATTGGATAATGGTGTTTAAAAAGCAAGAACTTAGATGCTATATGCGCTCACTGCTGCCAGGTCCTTCAAGCAGACAGAGGTGGGAAATACATGTATGTGCTCTCACCCATGCATCTGTATTTCTGTCTGTACACACATTAAAAACCATGATTTTTAACTGATACCTCTGATCCAAGTCAATACCATATGGCACATTTTAGACCTTTCTCACTTATATAACTTCATTCTCACACAGTAAGAAACTTTGCTCTCATTATCCACAATATATTTGCTTGTTTGTTCAGTTCTACTACGTACATGAAGTACTTTCAGAATGGCTAACCCATAGCCCTGTGAGGAACACATTAACTAATCAAATTACAGCATTTGTGCACACTTGTTTTTGTCCTCAGCCTAAGGGTATTCTGGGAAGAGCTTGTTTTCCAAAGTTACTTAGGTTAGTTCTTTTCTTTCTCATTCTCTTCAGTGTGGTTATTCATTGATAATATAGTTAGGTTCATTTGTTGAAGCTTTTATGAAATGCTGTTTAAAATTTTTGTTCTACGTAAAATAGATAGCTAGTGGGAAGCAGCCGCATAGCACAAGGAGGTCAGCATGGTGCTTTGTGACCACCTAGAGGGGTGGGATAGGGATGGTGGGAGGGAGGGAGACGCAAGAGGGAAGAGATATGGGGACATATGTATATGTATAACTGATTCACTTTGTTATAAAGCAGAAACTAACACACCATTGTAAAGCAATTATACTCCAATAAAGATGTTAAAAAAATTTTTTTTTGTTCTAGACTATCTTTGCTGAATATTTTTGAGCAATTAAATTATTATCTGGGTAGGGTCAGGGAAATGTTCTACTGGGGTAACAGGATTTTAATTGCTCGACAACAGTGTATATGACTTATTTAGGGTCCTGTATAAATACCTTAAAGCTGTACTGAAAGTATATGACTTTTTAAACAATTTTTATTGGAGTATAGTTGATTTAGTATATGACTTTTTATGGCACCCTGAGATAATAGGATTCTTCAGGTAAAAAATTACACAGCCTTTCTGCATAACTCCCAAATTTTAAAGTGTACTTTAAGGCAAAGGAGGAAGAAAGCAAGCAAAGGACAGATGGAAAGAATAGTTTTCTTGTCCCTGGGACAGTACTCCTGGATTAGTCCAGCCATCCTGAGTACTGAAATTAGCAATGTGTTTTAGGGCTGGTGATGGTGATGGCAGCATCCCCTCATACCTTTATCCTCCAGAGTCTTAAAAATTCAGGCAGCCAGATACGGATCTATAGATAAAATCCAACTGTTACCTGAGAGTGGTTGTGGGGGCCTGCAACACATCACTGTCACTGGCTGTGGGAATCGGCCCCTCTCCCTCTGCCACACACAAATACGGAAGCTGCCCTCCAAGAGGAATCAAGGTAACCTCATGGAAGGGCTCACTTCTCCAACAATGATGTTCTCCAAAGGCTGATGTCCTTTTATAAGATGAACAGGTTCTCAGCTCTGAGAAGAGCAATAAGCCCTAGGGAACTATCTTTTGTTCAGTCTGTTTCAGACTCCACGGGTTTTAAAAATTTCTTAAGGAACTACTACACCAGTTACAGTCTTTGAACTAAGACATCAGAAAGGCAAATGTCTTCTGTTTAATATGGCATCCCTTGCCCCCATATTTTCAGTCCTACAAGGGTTTGCTGGACTATTCAATTTCCTTCAGTTTTATGTTCCTGCTGAGACTGTAAGTAAATCCTAAAAGTTGAAAGAGATCACAATATGATACCATTATTGCCCCTATTTCAGAGCAAAAAAATGGACTTGGTAGACATTGTTAGTGCCCACCACTATTTCTAGTCCTCTACCCAATCAGAGAGGATGGTATTTTCTTGCTCTAGGTTGGTCATGCCTATGTGTCTCTTCCAGCCAGAAACACTGAAGAGCCAGGGTGCAATTCACCAGGCTCCCATCCCTGTCACAGCAATGGTAGAAGCACATGTCAAGATGGGGGTGCCCCAAGATGCTGGACCACCACATGGAGATCAGCTGCCCTGGATTCTCAGTGCTCTTCCCATGAGCCAAAAGTAAGCTTCTGTTATGCTAACCACTGAGATTTAGGTGGTGGGGTTTTATTTGTTTTTTTTCTTTTTACTGCAGTATAACTTAGTCTAACCTAACTAATACATACAAAGTTTTTTATCTTGAATGTTTTATTTATTTTAATTAATTAATTTATTTATTTATTTATTTATTTTTGGCTGTGTTGGGTCTTCATTGCTGCACGCGGGCTTTCTCTAGTTGCGGCGTGAGCGGGGGCTACTCTTCACTGCGGTGTGCAGGATTCTTATTGCGGTGGCTTCTCTTGTTAGGGAGCACAGGCTCTAGAGCGCAGGCTTCAGTGGCTGTGGCACGTGGGCTCAGTAGTTGTGGCTCACGGGCTCTAGAGCGCAGACTCAGTAGTTGTGGCACACGGGCTTAGTTGCTCCATGGCATGTGGGATCTTCCTGGACCAGGGCTTGAACCCGTGTCCCCTGCATTGGCAGGTGGATTCTTAACCACTGCGCCACCGGGGAAGTCTGAGTGTTTTGTTATTTCAGTCACATCTTATGCCCGAAAAGAGTGAAAGGAAGTGGCTGCTCTGGTAAGTACATGTCAAACAAGGGACGATAAAGTTGAAACATTCAATCTGAATGCCTGCTTAGGCTGTAGGGGGAAAACAGTTACTATAAAATATGTGATACCATTCATTAAGTTGGAATGTTTTTGACCTTCTTCCATATTTTAAGTCCTGGCGAGAATATCTTCCTTTTACATCTCTTTGTAGAGATGATGTCTCATGAAGAGGCAAGGACTATCCAAATGCCAATATGTTTTAGATAGAGTAGCACTAAAAAAAAATTGAAGGGAACCTTCAAAGCAAAAATAGTTGGCGGGGCTTCCCTGGTGGTGCAGCTGTTAAGAATCCGCCTGTCAGTGCAGGGGACACAGGTTCGTGCTCTGGTCCGGGAAGATCCCACGTGCCGCAAAGCAGCTAAGCCCATGCGCCACAACTACTGAGCCTGCGCTCTAGAGCCCATGAGCCTCAACTACTGACGCCCGCACGTCTAGAGCCCGTGCTCCGCAACAAGAGAAGCCACTGCAATGAGAAGCCCGCGCACCGCAGGGAAGAGTAGCCCCTGCTGGCCGCAACTAGAGGAAGCCCACACGCAGCAACAAAGACCCAACTCAGCCAAAAATAAATAAATTAAAAAATTAAAAAAAAAAAAAAAAGTTGGCAAGACACGTTAACTCTATTCTAAAGTATTTTTGGATGATGTCATCTGCCTATTTGGTTGAGGCACGTTTTTATGGACACTTTAACTCTTTCTAAAAGCTCTTAGAAGAAATACTGCAAATCAGTGTAATTCAAACATTTGTTGAGCATCTACTGTGTGCAACAGTGCAGTAACTGCACATAGCACGTGTGAGTGGAGCACGAAGAAGGGTCCCTAACTAAAAATGGGGCATCATGGAAGGCTTCCTAGAGGGGTGGTTTCTGGAGCCTGAGCCAAGTTTAAAACTATGAGTATTTCTAAAGAGAGGCCAATTCTTAAGGAATAACTGGATAGGGTATACTACCCTGGGGAGAAAAAAAATCACTCAAGTTATGATTTGAAAACAAGACAAAAGAATGAACTCTGAGCCCCATAGGCTATGCTGACTTCTAAGGAGAAAAGCCACCAGTCCAGACATCACTGTGGCCCCCTGGATATATGCAGGAACACGTGGGTTTAGTGGCGGATCTGTCACCAACCTATAGTACAACTCCAGACAAGTCACAGCCTCACTGAGCAATCTCAAACCTCTCATCAGTTAATGTCCTGTGACAAACAGTCCCTCCTAAAACAGACACTAAATTTGGTTGCCCTTTGCTGGCCTGCTGATTACATAAGCACTGACTTTAAAACACTTCCAGTCTTTAAAACACTTCCCAGTCTCCAAATTAACATTCCAATAAGGAAATGCTAAATATCAAATTTCAGCAAAGGGAAAGTTTAGATTTCTACTTTGTCTGTTGGTAAATCAACTGGCTAACATTTATAGAGGCATAATGTACCATATAAATTAACAATTTATGTAACACACAGCAGGACTTTTTTTTTTTCCTTATTAGAACAGTTCCCTTTCCACTTTGACCCTGTGAGATAAGACATGCACGTAATTTAACAGGGGTGAAGAAAGAAGATGTCCGTGTGGGCTACCACAGCCCGGGAAGGAGCATGAGGTGGTGGGACATCTGCTGACTCTGCAACAGCAGGGGACTGGGGCAAGGTTTCAGTCAGATGAAGGAAGAAGGAAGAGCCTGTCAAATGGAGAATTGTGCCAGAAATAAAGAAAAGGGCATGAGGGGGCAAAGAGGAGGCCACTATGCTTAGAGCAGAGGGTTCAAGTTAAAGAAAAGATGAACAACCTCCATGAAGTCTCCGTGTTACCTGCATAGGAATGTGCTTAGCACATAGCAGACGTTCAATACGTATCTGCTGAATGACAGACAGAGGCCCTGAGTGTCAGTGTAACTTAAAATTTTACCCTGAAAGTAAATGGGACCAATCTAAGATTTCTGAGGAGGTGACGCAAAGATGGAAGCGTTAGGTTTTGGAAGATGCATCTGGTGGCAATAGCAGCAGGAGTCTCATACACAGTATTCGCACATAAAAAGGTATAAACATTTCATGGCTCACAATTCTCATAGTAGGAAAGGAACAGTTTATAACTATTAAGGTAATCTGGAGTTAACCTTTCAAGCTCCAGGGGATGTCAGATTTCCCACATAATTCTATTCCCCATTTTTCTTTTTCTTAATTTCTGAATTTCCTTTTTAAAAGTGCAACAGGCCATGATTCCCTTGAGCACATCTCTGAGATTTAGCTGGAGGGTGAATGAACAGATGCCAAATGAGCTGAGGCTTTTACGGTTCCCTAACACTGACCCCAGGGGCAAAGGTTTCTGAGTTTGCACTAAGTCTAAGGAAAGCTAGATTAGACAAAGGCGTTTTTCCAAGAGTACATAGTTGACAGTGCTGAAAACTGACCCAGCTCAGTGAAAATGGATCCTGAAAGCATGGGTTGCTTCCAGGACTGGAAATGAAATGTTTTGTCTTTCCCTAACTGGTGATTCACAGTACAATCTTAATAGCTTTTCTCCAATGATGATGCGTTGGGAATAGAAACACTACTAAAAGAGTATTCTTAGCATCCATAAAATGTATAATTCATTTAGATCAAATTCCGTAAAACAATAGCTTCAATATGATGTGACAGGAATGCAAACTCTTAATTCCTGTTATATTCTTCAACATGCAAAGTTTTCTCTAGTCCTTCCTTACTTGTTCCTTCCAGAATGTAGAACTTTATTTATTAATAGTCCTAAACAAAGAGTGAACTTCCCAATGACTGTTGTGTTGTAAACGTGAAGAGCCTCCTACATGAAAAGATAAATCGGGAAAAATATGCTGTACTCAAACACAGTTTAAAATCATTTTTTGGAAGGCAAACTTTTTGTTTGAAAGGCATCTTGGCATAATATAAGCCAAAAAAGTCGACCTGAGAAGTCCAGAAATAAATTGATCTGAAAATAGTGACAGCTTAATAATCATTCAATGCTCACAGGTCCTCGGGGCTCTGTTTTGAGAGGGCAGGACTATCTAGGAGTGCTAACGCTGGGGAATTCAGCTGTAGAAATCACTCACCACATGCAAATATGTCTCTGAAGGGGTTTTTTAGAATAACGCAACATACCCTATTTGGAATCTTTGTATTTGCATATAACCACATGCCAAAACCCCTAGGAAATTGTCTGCGTTCTTGCAAAGTTTGTTTTGAGATAACAAAATGGGAAAAGGAAAAGATGGCTTTTTTTTTCCCCCCACAGAGCACACAAATTAGGCAATTAAAAAAAAAAAAAAGCAACTTTAGGATTGAAAAGATATTTTTAATTCCTAAAAAAGTAAAACAAAACTCAAAAGCATAATTTAGCTCAACTCCTCTTACAGACCATAGCATTAACACCCACTAGGTCATACATTTTACAAGAAATAATACTTGTCCACACTTAAGCTTATGTGTACTTTTTACCCCCTACATGAGTAGGACTCCTATTTCATAAACAGGAAGGCCTGCGCATGATTTTTCAGGGATCTTTCCATCTGTCCTGCTCTCTCAATCCCAGACCCAGGGAAGGATCAAACTTTAATGACTTCTGGGAGACAAGTGAACAACAGTTCACCCTCAACACCAGTGTTTCAGTCTGGAACTCAGAAGCTGTACAATTCCACACTCAGGTAATGATCAGTACTATTTTCCCATACTTCCTTCCCTTGTTAAACTTTATAGCATCTCTACTGTTCTGTTGCCTATGTTAAATTGGAAAATCCTTACACGCAGGGGCCATGACATTGTATCTAGTATAATACTTTGTCTAAGGTTCTGCCCAAAAAGGTTTTGGATGTTTAACAGACATCTGTTCATTCATTAATTCATTCAATCAACAGATATTTAGTGCATACTTTCTCTGTACCAGGTACAATATTAGATCCTAGAGGAATAAGCAGAAAACAAGGCAAACAAAAATCCTTGCCCTCATGAAGCTTATTTCTAGATGGACAGTAAACAAGTAAAGAAATATATACGTATGTATATGTATATATATAAAGTATATGAGGAATGATAAGTGATACAGAGAAAAATAAAGCAGTAAAAGAGCATAAGGGAGCACAGGGGTATCAGTTTTAAAAGCATAGTCAGGGTGTGTAATAGTTAATCAAAATCATGAAGGATGTGAAGAAGTAAGCCTCAAGGTTACCTACAGGAAAAACATTCCTTGAATGTCCACGGAGGCCAATTTATCTGGAGTTGAACAAATAAGAAGAAAGAAGTGAGAAAAGCAATGTAGGGCTTTGGTGTTTACCGTGAGATGGGAAGCTACTGGACGGTTCTGAATAGGATAATGGTATAAGATGCTTCATATGTTAAACAGGCTCACTGGCTGCTGGGTTGAAAAGAAACTTGAGGCGGGCAGATGCAGTAGCAAGGAGCCCAGTTAGGAGACTGCTGAAATTAACCAGATGCAATCTGATGGTGGTTTGGACAAGGATGGCTGTGGTGACAGTGATGAGAAGTGGTCAGATTATTAGATAGATCCTGAAGGCCGAGTGAACAGCATTTGCTGAGACACGGGATGTGGTTTGTGAGAGAAAGCAAGAAGTCGCAGAAGACTAATAGTTTTGGCCTGAACAAATGAAGGATGGGGTTGCCATTAACTAAGATGAGGAAGAACTCTGGGGGAGGGGAGCACTTCTGGACTGTTAAGTTGGAGATGTCTATCAAGTAGGCAAATAGGCGGACTAGGTAGACGGTGCTGACGTTCAAGAGAGAGACCCAGGCAAGAAATCTGGGCGTTATTAGCGCATAGATGGCATTGACAAGATAGTGGGTAGAGTAGATAAACAGAAGAGAAGCGGTCCATGGACTAATCCCAGGGGCGTTCTAAGAGATCAGAGAGAGAACGAGGAACCTGTAAGAAGAAAATAAAGAGTGTAATGTTCTAGAAGTGAAGTAAAGCTTTCAGGAGAAAGGAGTGATCAGCTGTGTCAAATAAGATGAAGACTGAGAAGTGACTGTTGGATTTAGCCACGGTGACTCTGGACAAGAGGAATTTCAATGGAGCAGTGCAGTTGGGGGTGAAGGCCTGATTGGAGCAGATTCAAGGGAGAATGGAGAAACTGGAGTGTAAACAGCCCTTTTGAGGAATTTTACCATAAAGCGGAACAGAAAAAGGGGTGGTAACTGAAGAGTAGAAGTTTGATCTAGATAGAACATTGTAAGATGTGAGAAATGACATGGTGGTCAAAAGAACATGGGTTCTACTCCACTTTCAGGGAGGGGAGGCATAACTCTCTATTCCTTAAGTATGGGCCACACATAGTGACTTCCTTCCAAAGAGCATAATATGGAAAGGGGTGGGAGGGGGCGCGGGGGAAGACTGCTTTTACAGTGTGGAAACCTGATAGACACTACTCCAGCCATGGTTAACGTCAACAGTGATTAGTCATGTAGTGTGTTCCCCGATAGGATGTAACGAAAATGTCATTCTACCTCTTGTGGTCTGCCTTCCCCAAATCCACAACCTCAGTCTAGTCATGAGAAAAATATAAGACAAATCTCAATTGAGGGACATTCTACAAAACAGTAGATCAGCACTGATCAGTAGTGACCAGTACTCCTCAAAACTGTAAAGGTCATCAAAAACTAGAGAAGTCTGAGAAATTATCACAGCCAAAAGCAGCCAAAGGATACACGATAACTAAATGAAATGTGTGAAATGTGATATCCTAGATGGGATCCTGGAAGACAAAAGGGACTTGAGGTAAAAATAAAGGAAATCTGAATAAAGTAAGAACTGTATTTAATAATAATGTATCAATATTGTAACAAATGTACCATACTAATGTAAGATGTTAATAATGGGAAACTGGATACAGAGTATATGGGAAGGATAGAATATATGAGGACTCTTTGTACTGATACTATCTTCTAAATTTTTCTGTCAATTTAAAACTGTTCTAAGCAATAAAGTCTATTTAAAACTAAAGAAAGACAACAACATAGACTCTGGAGTCTGACAATCTGGTTAGAATCCTAGTCTGCAACATACTAGACTATGATTTGAGGTAGGTTACCTAAATTCTCTGAGAGTCAGTTTTCCTATCTATAAAATGGAAATAGGAAGAGTACCTGTCTCAGAGTTTTTGTGATAAATAATGAGATAATCCATGTAAAGTGCTTAGCACAGAGGGTCTGGCAAATAGTAAGCACTCAAAAGACAGTGGCAATTATTAGTATTATTCAAATGCATATTTAATGTGATTTTACATTTAATTTGTTTTAAAGTGATTAATAATAATTTCTATGATAATTTTCTTTCCTTTTTTGAGAGTAAGAAAATTGAATACAACCTATTACATAGTATCTGTAAGCAGGGTTCCTCTCTCATTGTAAGTGTTGAGAGGTTTTACAGTGTCAGCTGCTCCAAACAATTTAAACACTAGTTCAAGGTAATGTAATGAAATCAGTTGTCACCAGAGGCTCTGCATATACGTTATGTCTTTGAGGTAGTTGTAAGATGAATGGCATTTTCTACAGTGGTCCTACTTTCATTATAAAGCCATAAAATCATCAACATCAACCAGAGAATATATTATCTTGTGTTTACACCATTTTCAATAGCAATAAAATATAAGTGATTTAATGATTAATATGTAGAATGTGTTTAAAGATAGAATTAAGTAGAGTAGTGAAAGACTACAGTAAAGTAATTGTTACAATAAGATGTTATTAAAGAAGAGAATTTGGCCGAAGCAAATGGCTCCGAAACCAGGCTGTGCATCAGATTCAACTGTGGGGCTTGGCAAGAAACAGAAAGATGCTGGACCCTTGACCCAGACCTACTGAATCAACAGCTCCAGGGGTGGGGTCTGGGCATTTGTAGCTTTTAAAGACTGCACAGGTGATTCCTGTTTGTTAACATGCTGTCTACCTTATCCTGTATACACTGATTATACCATATAGGCCACCATATGATCTGCCTTTGTAAACATAGCTTGATATTCACCATTATCAAGAATCATGATAAGCTCGAGAACCAACACTTAGTTTGGTTAATCTCTTCTACTGCTTTTCTCTTCTCTTGCCCATTACTATTACAGTTGCTTTCTATATTGAATTTTGGACCCTCTGTATCCTCAGGCTTTCAGCTGTCCTGAGCATAAAAGAAACTGTCTTCTTGATTCAGTCCTCCAACATTCCCCCTTCCGTCCTCTAAGGTCAAGTTTTCCCTCCCTGCACCTCTTTCCCCCCTTTTTCCTTTCACTGTGCCAATGGGGAAACTCAGCCTATTTAACACAAGCAGTTGCCCTCAACCACCTGGAACGGAGCCAGCCTTCCCTTTCTGCTGAGCCAACAATTCATGAAGCAGCTGGTCCATTCCAGGTCTCCTTCTAGAGCTCTGGTCCAGACAGCAGGGGCACAAACCCCCTACACAATGAATTATAGCTGGAGTACGAAGGAGTAAACAGTTTAGATTCTTCCCCTATAAGAGAACAAATATACAAAGGAACAATGGCCAGATAGATATACAAACAGAACTCTAACCCACAACATGCATCAACCAGCCCAGGAAGCCAATGTTCTATCTAGAGTAACCAGTCTAGGAAGTCAAACTACTATCTGTAGCAACTAGTCCAGAAAGCCAAACAATAACCCTTATAGCAATTGGCCCAAAATGGCCAAGGCTTCATTAATAGCTGATAGCTTTTCTAATTTTTGCCCCAATTCCAATTTAGGGCCAACTGGAGAAAGCCAAATATGTACCCTTAATTAAACAGAATTCCCCACTCCTAGTTGGCCTGCATACAGCTTCCCCCATGCCAACAGCCTCCAATCAGGGCATACCTGAAGCCTTCTCTTTTTCAGCTATAAAGCTTTTCCAATCCTCTGCTTGCCTTTGCATCTCAGTCAAATGCAAGCCATGGGAGCTGACTCCCTTGCTTTGAATAAATAGCCTTTGCTTGTTCTCATTTCGGTGGTCTTCATTTATTTCCACTACTAGGAAAATGCGGCTGCATATTTGAAATGGTTCACTGAATGGTTCTTTCACGGCAGAAGTGGCTGTACTTCAGGGAGACTGTGAGATGCAGCTGAAAGAACACAGCAGTACTTGTGACCCTGAGGAAGTCACAGAGGGAAATGTAGACAGACTCCAGAGTCTATGTGTTTTTTGTTTTTTGTTTTAATTTTAAATGGACTTTATTGTTTAGAACAGGTGTTTTTTTTTAAGATTTAATTTTTAATTTCTTTGGCTGCATTGGGTCTTCATTGCTGCACGCAGGCTTTCTCTAGTTGCGGCGAGAGGGGGCTACTCTTCGTTGTGGTACACGGGCTTCTCATTTCGGTGGCTTCTCTTCTTGCAGAGCATGGGCTCTAGGTGCGCGGGCTTCAGTAGTTGTGGCACGTGGGCTCAGTAGTTGTGGCTCTCGGGCTCTAGAACGTAGGCTCAGTAGTTGTGGCGCATGGGCTTAGTTGCTCCGTGGTGTGTGGGATCTTCCCGGACCAGGGCTTGAACCCGTGTTCCCTGCATTGGCAGGTGGATTCTTATCCACTGCACCACCAGGGAAGTCCCAGAACAGATTTAAATATACAGAAAAATTTAGAATATAGTCCAGAGAGTCTTCATATACTTCATCCTTCTTGTATAATCTGCTTCAAGTCCTCCCTTTGCACTTCCCAGCTGTTGACTTGGGCCAGTTACTAAACCAATGTGCACCACAGTTTCCTCACCTGTTCAAACACTGCTGATGGTAATAGCGCCTGCCTGACAGGGGCATTGGAAGGGTTTATGAAACAACGCAGGTAATGAATGAATATCCGAATTTCAATGCTGAGGGGGGAGGGAGGGAGGGAGAGAGGGGGGTGAGAGAGGAAAGATTCAGCAACACTGAGCTGAACTTCCTGAAAAGGAGCAGTGACCTGGGGCTGAGTACTCACTGTTTTAGATGAGACATATGTTCTTATATTTTCACAGTCTACACCAACCTACTTCACACATTTATGAAATCTACTCAGTCCATTCACTAACCATGGACTGGACTAAAAACATTTTTCATTTACAAATTCAGTACCTCTGGAAACCAACAGGTGCAAAAACTGCCATGCCATCATCCATTTCAAAAAGATCTGGTGTGGGAGGGATATCTCTCAAATACATACTAGAAATGTCCATGCTTTCCAGAAATCAGAGTTTTCTGATTTTTACTGAAGGGCTACAATATAAAATTACAGAGCCTATAATGAACAATTCTTATACAACTAGAAACCCTATGCCACATTCCATAAAGTGTGACCATACTGTTCAGCAACAACAAATTAAACTTTTTTCCTCCTTGGTCTTCTGCTATTTTTGGTAAGAATAATAGCTATTTCAGAGAATTAAGGCTAAGCCGCTTTGACATATTTGTGTTTATTTTCAACTAACATTAATTGCGACATCATGGGGTATCAAATCTAACCATGAACGCACGTACTTACAGATTTTTGCCTGAATTATTTCTGATCACACTCAACACTTCCAACAGGCCGTTGCTCAACTTTCCAAAGCCTGCATAAAATGAAGTCTTGGAGCCAACTTGCTAGACTAAATTAAAAAGCCACTCTCTAGCCTAAAACTTCATTCCACCAGATTGGGTAAATAAGCAAGATATATTTAATTAAGAAAACTGGGAGCCACGTTAATTACAAATGATGTTTTACTTTAGCATTTCACCTGAAGTGTAATTAAGGGGAGTGCACTGAAAACACCACAGGATAAATATTTTAAAGGTATAAACATGTCTTCATACGAAAATTATATTCTGGGGGTCTTTTTGAAAGGACAAGAAGACATCCCACAGGCGTTTCTCATTGAAAATATTCCGAACCAAGCAAGGGAGGAATCGTGGAGAAGCATTAGATGGTTTCACGCGGGGAGCTGGTTTCCCCAAGGCTCCGCTCACTTAAATCTTACCCGAAGTTTCAGGGACGAAGCGGGAGCTCGGGGGTGGGTCTGGGGAGTCGCTCCCAGTGCGAGCGAGGAAAGCGCGGGTTTGCAAGGACCCCCGGAGGTCGCGCAGTCCTGGACCGCGCGGGCCGCACGTCGGACGGAGCGTGCGCGCCGCTGCCCCGCCACCCCTCACGGCCCCCGCCGCCCGGGCCGCACTCACCGAGGCCGCGCCAGCCGAGCGCGCCGTCGCAGCTGTCCAGGACAGCGCAGAGCTCGCCCAGCAGCGCGGGCGGCATGTCGAACAGGAGCGTGTGCGCCGAGAGCGCGCCGCGGGCCCCGCGGCTCCCCGCCGCTGCCGCCGCCGTCCAGGCCATGGCTGGGCTGCCGGAGACGAGGGGCCGGGCCGGAGAGGAACGCGGAGCCCAGGCCTCTCCGCGGAAGCGCGATGCCGTTGCACAACCGCGGAAATCCTGTTTCCACGACGGCTGCTAAGACGGCCGCTCGCGCGGAGTCCGGGCCGCGCCTGGGCGGGGCCCACGTGACGCACAGCGCCGCTCTCCGGAGAGGACCCTGGGCTCGCCCGGCCCCGGCCCGGCGCTGGCTCGCCCGGCCCCGACTTCCCCCTGCAGGTTGGCTTTCGGTTTTCAACAGTCCTTTCGTTCCTCCGGCTTTGGGACGTGAGTGAAGAGACCAAGCAAAGAGTGAGAGGTGGAGAAAGACCAGAAGCTCAGAACTGATGGAGAGTCCGCCACCCCCTCGACCTGGCCTGGATGGATCTGAGATGACCTGTCATGACTTCTTATTACAAAGTTATTTCGTTTTGTCCTGTTTCTTGAGGAGCACTTGGAAAACCCAGAAAAACTGAAAGAAGAAAATAATCACTCATAGCCACCACCCCCCCCAGCTGAAGACAAGCACTCTAAACGTTTGGCACACTTTCCTCCCAACCTTTACCGAAATTAAACAGGTAAATGTGTATGTCTGAAATAGTAATTGGAAAAAGACGAACCTAGATACCAAGAACAGAAAAACATAAGAGAGAACGAAATGAAATAAAAGTGTGGTCGTTTTCTTCTCGAGGCTGTCCTTTCTCCAAAACTGCTATTTGGTTTTCTACCTTCTCTTGTCCATGGGCTTTCCTGATGAAGCATTTTTCGACCACTTTTTCCTTCCTCTAAGTGCTTCACAGCATCTTCCTCTTGCTTTCAACAGGGAGTTTAAGTAAAATTGGCTATTGCTTTGAAATCTTCTACCGTTTATGCTGTAATATCCCACCGCAGGCATGATACGAATGCCACTGCCAAAAAAGAGGGCATGCTTCGAACGTGGTGAGAAAAATCCCAGCCTGAAGGACTGAAGAGTGGACGATGGCTATCCGCTGAAAAATATCAACACCTATTTGCAACCTTTCAGATTTGGACTTTTTGGGAATGACGCCCTCTAGAGATCAACAGTGATGATTCACCATCATTTCGTAGCTACCTGAATTTCCAGGTCGTTCTCAGCTAAAGTATTCCACAAAATGTACTTGAAAATTGGTAAAACCAGCATCGTTTGGGCAAGAGTTTCTGTATCCCTGTTTTCAATGTTCAAATGGCTAGAATTTTACAGCCAATCTGTACACGCTTTAGAAGCCCTATACCCCTCAAAGGGACTACCTGAATAAGCTGAGTAACAGAGGCTAATCCAGTAGCTCTTGAATTGCTGGAACAGGGGAGCCAAACTCAAATACGCCAGGGAGCCAGGAAGTGGCTGAGTGAAGCAGTCAGCACGGCCTGCTTTGCCAGATCTTCTGATTTACAGAGAAGGAAGAATTTTATGTGAAAGCCAGACTATGCAAAATCTATGTATAGATTATGTGAAATTTCTTGCATTTTCAATGTTGGCAGTTAGTATCAGACCATGCTTCCTCCCTGTTCCCTAAAACTGTCTTTGACTTTTGAACTTTGTATCATCAGGTTGTATCACTCACTACTCTTCACTGTTGCCATCATCCATTGCTCTCCCCCACCTCAATTTCTCCTCCTTATTTTTAGACTATATAGCTCCTGCTTACTGTAATTCTTTCCAGTGCTAATTTCTTCTTAATCCTTGGTGATTTAGAATATATGTAGAATAGATGATGATCTTTCTCATACCCTGGACTCTCAGTTCCTTGATATGTCTTCTCCAGTGATTTTCTCCTCCCCACTATTTCAGCCACTTACTCATCCCCTAGAACTTCTCATTATCAATAACTTCACCCCGTCTGTAAATTCTATTTCATTAATCTGCTCGAGACTCATTAATAGTACATCTCCTATCTTCTAGTACTCTGACCCCAACAATCCCTACCCCCGTCTGGATACCAAGTCCAAAATCTTGCCACCTCCTCTCTGGCCCCAACCTCTTGACGTTCTCACTTTTCTCTTTATGCATAAAGTCCACACTCAGTTACTATAATCCCTCCCTTGCACATGCTGTCCATTCTCTTGCTCCCCTCTCACTTTGTTGAACTCCCTTGGCAAATCTACCGTACTGATGAAATCCAGTTTTCCAATTTTGAGCTCTACCCATACACCTGAATGTAACTGGAAGGGGGAGGGGGAATAAAAACCCTGTTAATTGGACTCAGTTTAAAATCAAAGTCATGGCTCTCAAGTGGGCCCTTTATGCTGCCAGGCAGTCACACTTGTGCCTTTAGTCCATTTACTCTGCTGATCTCCTTGACAACTAGTATGTGGCGTCTGTTTTCTCCTCAATCCCATCACCTTCTCCCCCATCGTCATGCTCAGCTGATGGTCTTGAGAGTACTGATGCACCAGGATCCACAGAATCTCATTACCTCATCGACAGTACCTACCTACATTTGTACTAATATACACTCCCCCTCCCCTCACCTTTTCCATGGATCAATTATCTAGGCTCCTAAATCTAATCTCTTCACTTGGGCACTAGATCACATCTCCTGTCCCCTACTCAAAGACATTAAGGGCAGCTGTTCTCACGCTCTGCAAAATCAACAATTTCTCACTGTTTACTGGATCAGTTCTATCAGCATACAAATATGAAGTTATTTCTTCCGTCTTAAAACAAACCAAAAAACCTTTTTGATGTCATTGTCCCCTTTGATGCCACAATCATCCCATTTCCTTGCTCCTTTTTGTAGTAAAGAGTTGACTATTTCATCTCTAATTTTTCTCCTTTTATTTTCTCTTAAATCCACTGTAACTAAGGCCATCTGTCCCACCTTACTCCATTAAAACTGCTCTCTTCAGGGTCACCTATGTCCATATCACTGCTGAAGATAATAGTCAAGTTTCAGTCCCCATCTTACTTGACTGACTAGTCGTTTTTAACGCGGTTGATCACGCCCTCCTTCTTGTACACTTTCTTCATTTATCTTCCACATTCTCTTACATTTTCCCTGACTTCATTGGTCACCCTTCAGCTTCCCTTGCTGTTCCTCCACTTCTCCCTTAACTCAATGTCGGAGTGCCGCAGGGCTCAGTCCATAGTTCTCTCTATTGACACCCACTCCCTTGGTGATCTCAGGTGGTTTCGAGGCTTTAAATACCAACTATCTACCTAGCATTGCCAAGTGTACCTGTTTAGCCCAGACCTCTCTCTTGAACTTCAGACTCATGTCCAAAACTGAACGCTTGATCATGCCTCCTGAACCTGCCCTTCGACATTCTTCCTCATCTAGGTTACTGCATCCTCCCAGTAGCTTGAACCAAAAACTATAGAGTCATCCTTGGTTCCTCCTTTTCTTCACAGCCCATGTTCAATCCACCAGCAAATCCTGTTGACTCTATTCAGAATATATTTAGAATCTGACACTTTTCTCCACCTCCACAACCACCATCCTGGTTTGAGTCATCACTGTGTCTTATCCAGATCACTGTAGTTGTCTCTTAACTAAAAGTAGCTTTCACTATTGCTTCCTACAGGCTTTTCTCAACACTGCAGCCAGATTGATCTTTTTAAATCAAATCTGATTATGCCTCTCCTCTGTTCAGAAACCAAGAATGGCTTCTAATTGCAGTCAGAAGAAAAATCAGATTCTTCATACGTGCTGCATTCTCTCTCCCACTCCCCCTCCACTCTGTTACCCTCTGATCACGATTCCTTGTTCATTCTGCATATCCACACTGACTCCTTGCTGGTCCTTGAACACAGCAGGCAGAATCCCTCATTAGAGCCTTTGTACCTGCTATTCTCTTGCCTGGTATGCTCTTCCCATGTGGCTAAGGTCTACCTTGACCTCCATATTTAAAATTGCTATGGTCCATGTACTCAGATTCAGGCTGGCACGTGACTGGAATTGGCAATGATTTATGGCCGTGGGAACCAAATCTCATTCAGATTTGTCTCTTTCTTGATCTGAATAAGAACAGGCGGCAGCTCTGGCCGTCTCTGGAGCCACTCTGCAACCACACAGAGATCAATATTAGAATGAAGTGAGTCTTAAGGATGGTCTAGTGAGAGAAGGAACCAAATGCTTGATAAGGTCATTAACTTGCTCATTTGTTTTATGCCTGGAGAATGTCCTGCTTGCGGACTTATAATTATATGACATAAATTCCCTTATTAAATCAGTTTTTAAACCAAGGATCTTGTCATTTGCAGCTAAATGCATCCTGATTCACTGAACAGACATTTGGTATTACTCCCTGATTTTGCTGAGGGCCTGAAACCTATGGGAGGGAAACTAACCCCTATCCAAAACTGGAGTTCAAATGTACATTTACAGCTATATCTGTGGGATGTGAGATAGGCATGGAAACTGGATTGCAGAGAGAGACAACTGGGTAGCTGAGAGAAAATGAATGCTAGTAGAGAATGATTCTGGCAGTGTGGGTGGAAGCAATGTGAAGTTCATGAGATGTGCCTGAGACTGCGCTAGACGTGCATGAGACTGCACCAGAATCCATGAAGACTCAGACCCACTGCCAGCATACATACTTTCTAGTGAAGAGAGGGCTGTGGTGAAACCGCAAAACCGCTTCACACTATGACCTAGCCATTTGCCACGGAATGCTCTCTAGTGCCACCCCTCCCCCTCAAGTTTTGGACCCTAGAAGAAGAAAGTGTTTCCACCCCAGCTGGAGGTAAGAGTAATGAACTGCAAAGATTACAAACGGAGATGCTGAGGAAACCCTGAAGGCCAAAGTGACAATGGCACAGATACATGGTATTATCAGTGGTGAAGCTCCAGCTAAGCACGGGCATCAAAGTCTCAGAAATCTAAAAACAGGTGAGAGAAAGCAGGTGAGGCAAATAACAGCTCTTAATATGTATGAGACAACTATCTTGGTGGCAGCTCTTTACCCAGTATCCCTGAGGATGAATGTTCAAAGGACACACAGGCTTGTGGGTCGTAGGGGATTTTCTGGTTTCAGAAATAATTTTTGAAACAAAGATCACTAACCTATCCCATCTTTGAGTTTCATCTCATCCTTGAGCCTTATTCTAGAGGGTCATAGGTGCCCTGGGGTTCAGGAATAGGGTAAAGATCAATAATGGGGTGAGAGCATTTGTAGTGTGCATTACTTGGTAATTTTAAAAAGTGAAAGTTCAGTGGTTTCTTGGGCTTTCATCAAAATGACCTCACGAAAATAACATGCAATAATTATTCCCCCAGTTCCTTCTCTCTTTCTCCCTCTCTCCCTCCCTCTCTCTCTCTCTCTCTCTCTCTCTATATATATATATATATATATATTTTTTTTAAAGAACATTAGGGTTGCATTGTCTTGTAACTCAGCCTTTTCCCATTTAAGGTATCAAAACATTTTTCTAAAAATCTATTATTTCACAACATAATAAATACTAAAATTTTAACAATTATCCTTTTAGGGTTGATAGAAAGGATTTGGGGGATTTTATTTTCTTACTTTGTGTTTTCTAAACTTACTAAAGTTAACGTGTTATCTCTATGATTAGAAAACCTTCAACTATAGAAAATAATTTCTTCCAGCACTTTTATGGTTCATCCCATTTCACTATTTCCTTTTCAAATTGTTTTCACAGTATTTTTCATCCCAGAATGTATTTCTAGAATAACTTTTGCCTAACTTGCATGCACACAAACAGAGAGAGGGAGAGGGAGAGAGAAAGAGGGAGGGAGGCAACACTCTGGTGTCTCTTCTTAGAAAGACACTAATCCTATCTGATCAGGGCCCCACCCTGCATGGCTGTTAGCATAACTGGGCCATCTTGGGCCTGTTCAGTTCCTCCTGTCCTTCCACTGACCCTACCTAGGGCTGTACTGTGTAGTGAATCTCTTTTCTGTCATCAAGGGCTTTGTAGTTATTAGATATTGTTTAGTGATCATTAGGTCCAGGTGGCCTCTATGCTCTGTTAGTCCCCAAATGATGAAAAATATTGCTGACGTATTCCCTGTGCCCTCGAGACTAGTTACCCCTTCATAAATCTTGTTTTAGGAGTACACATCCTGTTTCCAAGCACCTACCCCCATAACCCTATAAAATTGTCCCAATGGCCCCTCAGCTGTGTGGAGTGCAGCTTTGAATGCTTCCAGATTGTTGTCCAACTAATCACACCCTGTGAGTAAGTTACCCTGTAATAAACTGATCCATCGAGTGTATAGAGCTGCCTGCCTCATTTTTCAGTCTCAAAATGCATTCTCAGTTCAGTGGATACTTTTTGTCCCTTCCGTTCTTCAGTACACCCTATGACCTCATTAACCTTAGTTGCCTCCTTAGAAGCCCCTTCTCCGAATTCAGCCATACTGGGGGTTAGGGCTTCAATATATGAATTGGGGTGGGGGGAATGACACAGATTTCAGTTCATAAGAAACTCTCTGCACGTAAATTCAAGAAACAATG